>NC_053499.1:7331993-7421329 GCF_905171775.1 Rana temporaria
TAATTAATGAAGGACCTCGGGGGTGGGGGGGGGGGGGTGGATTGAAGAACTGATCACTCAGAAATTGACACAAATACTCTCTAAACTGGAAAATTCCGTTATATCACGAATAACTGGGAAACTATTGCTTTGGTTGGCATGCCACATACACGGGGTCCTTTCTCAAGTCATTGACCCCCTTCTGACCACAGATCCTTCACATGCCATCAAATTGACCTACTACAAAGAACGCATGGGATACATCTAGCTTAAGTTCAAAGGGGTTGCATTTTGCTGTAATTATGGAATTTGGCACTTTACCCCGTGAAATGATACATGAAGCGCCGAATAATGCCTAAAGATATAAACAAAGAACTTCAGACTGCTTCTTCTGCAAACAAAACTTTATTGTGCAAACAGCAGGCACATCCTACTTAATCCTCTCCTAACGTGTTTCGCCCCCTTCTTGTAGATGTTACTCTTATTTTCTAAATAGGTTCCTTTAAGCTAGTGCAGTGGTCTCCAAACTGCGGCCCAGGGGCCAGATGTGGCACTTGATTTTATCCGGCCCTTGGGGTGCTTTTTTATTCCTTGGCACCAAAGATGGGGCAGAATTCCTCCCAATAGCACCAATGATGGGGCAGAATACCTCCCAATGACACCAATGATGGGGCAGAATATCTCCCAATGACACCAATGATAGGGCAGAATATCTCCCAATGACACCAATTTTGGGGTCCAATGACACCAATTAGGAGGGATTTTGTACTCCTGATGGCCACAGTCCGGCCCCCTTAAAGTCTGGAGGACAGTAATCCAGCCCTTTGTTAAGAAAGTTTGGAGACCCCTGAGCTAGTGCATTGTTGGTTCACTTACCTTTTCCTTCGATTTCCCTTCTAAAAATGTTTTTTTGTTCGTCTGAATTTCTCACTTCCTGTCCCTCCTCAGTAAGCTTGCCCCCATCATCCGAGCCGTTCTGGCTGGGGGGGTTAGTCGGCATACTCGCCCCCTCCCTTGGGACCTCATCCCTGCGGGGACACGCTGTTAGTCAGTGTGCTCGCCCCATCCCTTGGGACTACATCCCTGCGGGGACACGCTGTTAGTCAGTGTGCTCGCCCCCTCCCTTGGGACTACATCCCTGCGGGGAAACGCTGTGTTCACAGCGTCTTCCCATAGGGATGTAGTTCCAAGAGGGGGGGGGGGAGCACGCTGACTAACCCCCAGCCTGAATGGCTTGGATAATGGGGACAAGCTTACTGAGGAGGAACAGGAAGTGAGAAATTCAGATAAAGAAAAAAAACATTTAGAAGGGAAATGGAAGGAGAAGGTAAGTGAACCAAAGATGCACTAGCTTAAAGGAACCTATTTAGAAAATAAAAAATGAACTTTTACAACCCCTTTAATTGTAGAGTTCTCTCTTAATCTCTATGAAGCCCCAGTAGGGGATCGAAATGCATCAGTGGGAATGGGTGGCATGCCTCTATGTTGTTTTCCACAATAACATTTTGTTTGCAGAGAAAGAAACGATGGGCGGCTGCACATCTGTTTTTATTGCAAAAGGGATGGGGGTTGGGGGGGGGGGGGTGACGGAACTCAAAGTCTTGCCGCCACCCTTGGTTGGAATTTGGCGCGGGACCTCAGAGTGGTGTTGGGGATGCTTCTGAAAATATATACCCAATGTGCAGAAAGTAGCCAGCCCAGATTTTATTCTGGCACAGGAGAGCTCTTAATGAGGATTGTACAACAGATGTACATAGAAGGAAGAATTTGCCAGCTGCTTAAGTACTACAACTCCCAGCATATCTTTCCAGCTGCCTGTCTGTATTTGTCTAGTCTTCGCCTAGCAGGGCTGGGCTTGTAACTATTTATTGGCCGCCAATTATAGCCTCTGGATTTTCTCTATGACAGTGCCCTGTTTATTAGTTGCTGGAAAATTGTATAATTTGGGAAAAATGTTGTTTCTCCGAGCCCATGGTGCGATACACAAAAACAAAACACGAAAGTGAACCAAAAAAAAGGGTGTTTAATGTGGCCCCCTCCCAAAGAGGAAGGACCCTTCCCTGACCTCCTAGGGTGCAAGATTCCTAGTCTCAGGTCCACCTAGCCAAAGGGCCCAGCACACCCCTCTCCTCATCATCAGCCAAAGCCAACCACTAAGTACTAGAGCAGGGGTCTCCAAGCATTCTAAACAAAGGGCCGGTTTATTGTTCTTCAGACTCGTGGAGGGCCGGACTTTGGCCAGCGAAGTGGAAATTTTCCTGGCATCAGTGGGAGTAAACATCTGGTATTAGGGGTAGGAATAGTGCCCCATTAGTGGTGCCCAAGGGCCGGATAAAGGCAAGCAAAGGGCCACATCCGGCCCTCAGGCCGCAGTTTGGAGACCACTGTACTAGAGTAAAAAAAAAAATATTGGATAAGGTGTACACCTGTGATTTGTCCTTGCAGGTCAAGGCAATAGGTTCTCTATAATGCAGCTCCTCCGTTTTCCCACTGGTCCTTCCAAGTATAAGAGAGCACGTGACTCATTCCAGTTCCTACCACATGAGGGTGCTGGTAATTGGTTGCTTAGCACCCAGCACTGTGGGGAGAGAGCCCCGTGTAAGCACCAAGTCATAATTTGCAGCTTATACAGGACCTCTATCATGTACCTGGTGCTAGAGGCCAATGGAGAGAGAGAGCTTCCCTTGCGGCTAAGTTCCAGTCCCCCCTGAGGTTGGAAATAGGAGAGGTCAGGTCCAAAGTAGCCGGGTCGCCTGCTGGACTGTATTCAGGAGGTTCCAGAATACAGCTGTTGTGCTGGATTCGGATAATGCTGAGACTGCAGCATGGTCAGAAGGAAGCCTAGGTCATGAGCCGGGTGGGTAGCAGAGCAGACATGGTCAGGTGGATAGCCGAGGTCGAACTCAAGAAGCAAACAGGACATAGGTCAAGTCAGGTCAGTAACAGGAGACAGAAACAGGATCATCACAGAGATAACGCACTGGAACAGCCGAAGATCAACCAGCAACTCAAGCCACTAGTTGACTTCCTTATATAGGCCCATGTGACATGATGGAAGAGATGTTGGGTCCTAGAGTCCTTCTCCTGCTGACAACCTCTTTTCCCTGCTCCCAAAGGTGAACAAAGCATCAAAGAGAATTAAAATATGAGCAGCAATGGGGGCCCCATTAAAGGGAAACCATTGCTTTGCTCTACGTAGGCAAACCACAGGAGTACTTTAAACTGGAGCAAAAAGCAACTATCATCATCCATCCTCCCATAGGTGGGGAATATACATAGAGGTCTACTCTGGCCTGCAATGAAAAAGAGAAGGGTTGGTAATGGACCAAAGATTGACAGAACCAATTGGGACAAGACCCTCAGATTCAGCTTTGCCAAACGCCGGGTCCAAATTGCTGTTTATATTGCTGAAATGCCTACATTCATAACATAAAACTCCGGCTTCCTTCTCTTCCTGTTTAATCTCTATTTTATTTCATCTTTGTTGTTTAAAGTCAACTTATGACCACATTTTAATCAAGAGTGTAAAGGGAAAAAAAAGATAAATGCCAAAACATACCCTTAGTAAGGGAGGGTTGGGGGTCACCTGCAGTTGCATTCAGCCATGTTTGACTCCCATGTGATTTCCCACAGGCTGCATTAGGGTCCAGGATAGGGCTTTCGTAGGCGATCCCACACACAGCATGAGCTAGATGCAGGGGCGTACATACAGGGGTCACCATTGCGACCCATCCCCATGCTCCAGGGGGCCCATGCGGCCCCCCACGTACACCTGTATATGAGGGGTGGCCGCATGTAGAGGAACCAATCTCTTCATGTAGCTGCTGAATACCCGCTTCTCCCTCCCGCAGACATTAAAGGGCTGCAGGAGGGAAAAGGGGGGCATCGGTTTCTCTACATGTTTGCTTACCTATCGCCCCTCCCACTGGCTGCTGCTGGGGATCTGTCAAGATGGAGAGCAGGGAAGGAGCCAGTAAATGTGTCATTAACCGGCCCCTTCCTTGTCCTAATCAACAGAGTCATTGATCGGTACCTCTGCCCTTCAGCTCCCTGATGGGTTTTTTACCTCTTCACACTCTGCCAGTTCAAAACCTACCCGAGAACCTCCGGAGGAGGGCTGTCAAACTCAGTTTTGTTGTGGGCCACAGCAGCATTATGGTTGCCCTCAAATGGCCAGTTGTATCTGCAAGACTAGATGTCCAGAGCACTCCCCACCCTTACATCAGATGTCAAGAGTCGCCCACCTCGGTGCATCTTCCTTAGCTTGTGCTGCTGCTGGGAAGCAGAAAATGCAGGGTCTGAAGAAGGACCGGAGGAAGGCTGGAGTCAACTGCCAGAGGCTGCTGAACGCAAAACCTGTGGGGGGGGGGGGGGGGCTGCGGATGCACAGGAACTGTAGGAAGCGTTCCGTCTTCCTCTCTGCTGCCGATTGCCGAGACCAGGGGAGGTAGAGATCAGCCTCTCTACGGCTGCACAAAGAAGCGCAGGATCTCACGGAGGAGTTCTGTCCTGATACCGCAGCTGCAGGAGACGTGCGAGGGCCACATAAAAGCTGCCCGGAGGGCAAGATTCAGCCTGCAGACCTTGCGCTGGACACATGTGCTCTAGAGCAGTGGTTCTCAACCCTGTCCAGTACCGCCAACAGGCCAGGTTTGCTGGTTTTCCTTTATCTTGCACAGGTGCTTTAAATCAGTCAATGGCTCGGTATTTTGGACAGCTATTTTATCATGGCCTGTTGGGGGTACTTGAGGACAGGGTTCAGAACCACTGCTTTAGAGGATCCGGGCCCCCCCCCCCCCCCAAGGCATCGATAGTGATCTTCGTCACCCAGTGTGGAGATGGGGCTTTTTTCCCCCCCTCTACCTGCATCTTACGGAGGATTGTGTGGTTCCATCAATCAGGGCCACCGCAACCCAACTAGATGCAAGCCTTATAAGAAAAAAAGTAAACATACATTTTTGTATGAATAACCTAATTTTCAGTTACAAACTACACACTATAAGGGGCTCGCCCCTCTTTTTCCGGTGGATATCTCAGGCCTCTCTATGGCTCTTCAACTAGTTTTTAGGGGCTGACCCAACAAACCCTTTTGAGGACCACCACCATCTTAATCCCATACTCTTGTAGGTGGCACTATAACCCAACGGTTCAGATCTTCCAGGTCTCGGCTGTGTCCTTCCATGAACTGAAGAGAAATTACCCTTTATGAAAAAAAAAAACTCCTCCATGGTCTCCGCCCATGGCAGGAGTCCCGGTTCAAGTTGAGTTGCTAACTCGGTGGCTCTGCCTGAACGTCATCCTCCAGACTACCCGCTTGCCGACCGCCATACGAGTATTTACGTCGACAGAATGGCACGGCTGCGCAAATGGGCGTATATATCCCCCCTTTCAACGGCGGTGCACTTGCGACCCTGTTGCGAGCTCCGTGACCGCAGACTCGATGTCCGCCGGTGTTCCGCGATCGGGTCACGGAGCTGAAGAACGGGGAGATGTCAGTGTAAACACAACATCTCCCTGTTCTGCCTAGTGACAGGTCACCGATCTTCTGTTCCCTCTCATCGGGAGCAGCGATCAGTGAAATTTTTTCACGGCAAGCCACACCCCTTAACAGTTAGAAGCACTTCTTAGGTCACACTTTACCCCTTCAGCTCCCCCTACAGGTTAACCCCTTCACTGACAGTGAATCAGTGCATTTTTATAGCACTAATCGCTGTAAAAATGACAATTAGGGGTGCAAAGGATCAAAAAACTCACGGGTCGGAACGTTCCTCGGATCAGGAGTCACGGATCGGACCGAAACCTTTTTTCGGATTGGCAAAAAAATAATAATTCTCCCCCACTGTAATATCCACATCTCCCCCCCACCAACTATAGTACCCCCTCGGTGCAGACCCCCCCTCCTCTCAGTACAGAGACCCACCCCTCCAGGTAGTACCGACAGACACTCTACCCCCCCTCAGGTAGTACAGACTCTCCCAGCGTGTGTCCGAGTGCAGGCTCCTCCTCTGTGGATGTAAACAGAGGAGAGCCGCCGCCGGGTGTACCAAGATGGCCGCAGCTCCAGGAGCTAGGCCGATGCCGCAGCCTTTCCTAATGTTATTCCTGCGGCTCCGGAGCTAGGCCGAAGCCGTGGCCTTTCCTAGCGTTATGGCCCGCGGCTCCAGAGGTAGGCCGAAGCCGCGGCCATAATGTTAGGAAAGGCCGCGGCTTCGGCCTAGCTCCGGAGTCAAGAAGTCAATTTTGTTTGGGAGCCACGTCGCACGACCACGCAATTGTCAGTTAAAGCGACGCAGTGCCGAATAGCAAAAAGTGGCCCGGTCTTTGGCCAACCAAATGGTCCGGGGCTGAAGTGGCTACTTGGCCAGGGTGAAACAGTTCTCACAGTTTGACATTTCCCCTTTATTCCATTCTCGATTAAAACGTGGTCAGCGTAAACTTGTAGTATAGCGTTTGCCTTATGCTGAGCAGACAGGATTGTTTGGTTGCTGTCGCCCTCTGCTGGATGGAAATGCAATAACTTCAAGTGTCTAATTTATATTCTAAATTCATTGTTTGCATGTGTCACTTGATGTAGAGCGGTTGTAGATTTTGGCCGATTATAAAAATGATCTATTTAATGTTCTCATGTCCTTATTAAAATAATTTTAACAGTTCAGTCTGTCTCTAAAATGTTCTTCATGCTAACTTGAGACGCTTCCAGGATTTCCAATATTGGACTCGAATATAGCAGTAGCTTGGTAATAAGCAGAAAAAGCCTCCAATACAAGTAAAAAAAAAAAAAAACTTTTATCCAAAAATTTCTTATACACTCCCCCCCCCCCCCCCCCAAAAAAAAAGGACAAACTCAGAAAAATTATTTTCTCATTTTTAATTTATTGGCATGTTTCATCTGTGTAAACAGCGGCATGAAAAAAATTATCAAAACCTCATTAAATCGATCCGTTACAAATTAGATGGCAATTTTTCCAAAAAGGTAGGCGAGAAATCTGTTACATTTGTGGTTTGCGCGTTTTCGTGTGAAGGTTTATTTTGCAAAATTATACAGATCAAAAAACCTAAAAAACAAAAACGAAAAAAAACCCCAAACAAATCAATTGATTACATGACGTACATCCCGAGATCAGCGCTTGTCGGCTGTCGACACACAAATGCCGGAAAATTACTGAAAAAAAAAAAAAGAAAAAAACTAAAAATGTGGGGTGTTGCGTGGAGGAGGGGGAACTAAAAACAGGAGCAAAAACAAAACCGTGCTAAGAAAAAAAAAAAAAAAAAGTACCAGAATAGTCAAACAGCAAAAAAAAATAATAATAATTAAATAGGCAGCTAATTTTTCCCCCAATGTACACAGTGTTGATATGCGATAAATCTAGGAACAGGAAATGGGGCGGGGTCTATTTTTTTTTTAGGGGGAGGGGTTATTTACACTACCATGAAACACAGGAGATTGCTCTATTACAAAGCAAGACTCCCTGCAGCTCTAGAGTCTGGGGACCCCTAGGAAGCTGCGGGAGGCCTGGGACTTTCTATATTGCTACCGACCCCCACCTTGATCTTAATACCGTAATATGGGGGTGCCCCATCTTGCGTCATGCCCAGTGGACGGCCGTCCCCATTTCAATACAGTAATGCTGGGCACCCAACTTGCATCATGACCAGTGGATGACTGCCTTGAGTTCAATACCCCAATGGGGGGCGCCCATCTTGCATATCATGCCTAGTCGCCAACCGCCTTAATACAGTAATATGGGGCGCCATTCTTGCATCAAGCCCAGTTGATGACCGACCTAGATTTCAATATCGTAATGTAGGGTGCTCATCACGCCCAGTCACCAACCACCTTGATATCAATACCGTAATGGGGGGCGCCCATCTTGCATCAAGCCCAATGGACTGCCTTGGTTGCAATACCTTAATGCCCCCCATGCCCAGTCATCAACCATCTTGATCTTAATACCGTAATATGGGGCTGCCCATCTTGCATCATGCCCAGTGGACGGCCGTCCCCATTTCAATACAGTAATGCTGCATCATGACCAGTGGATGACTGCCTTGGTTTCAATACCCCCATAGGGGTGCCCATCTTGCATATCATGCCCAGTCGACACCGCCTTGATCTTAATGCGGCAATATGAGGCGCCCATCTTGCATCAAGCCCAGTTGACGGCTGACCTGGATTTCAATATCGTAATATAGGGTGCTCATCATGCCCAGTCACCAACCACCTTGATTTCAATACCGTAATGAGGGCCCCCCCCATCCAGCACAACGAACGACTGCATTGATTTCAATACCCCACTGCCCCCCATGCCCAGTCGCCAACCACCTTGATCTTAATACAGTAATATGGGGCACCCATCTTGCATCAAGCCCAGTTGACGACCAACCTTGATTTCAATATCGTAAAATAGGGTGCTCATCATGCCCAGTCGCCAACCACCTTGATTTCAATGCCCTAATGGGGGGGTGCCAATCTTGCATCAAGCCCAATGGATGACTGCCTTGATTGCAATACCCCAAAGCCCCCTGTGCCCATCATGCAAGCCCAGTAGACGACTGTCTTGTGTTCAATACCCTAATGGGGGGGGGGGGGTTGCCCATCATCCCCAGTTGCCAACCACCTTGAATACCGCAATGGGCGGCACCCATCTTGCGTCATGCCCAGTTTACAACCGCCTTGATTTCAATACGGCCATGGGCAGCACCCATCTTTCATCAAGACCAATTGACGACCACCTTAATTTCAATACCCTAATGGGGGGGTTCCCATCATGCATACCATGCCCAGTTGCCAACCGCCTTTATTTTAATACCGCAATAGGGGGCACATATCTTCCATCAAGCCCAGTCGCCGACCGCCTTGTTTTCAATTTCGTAATGGGGGGTGCCCAGTCACCAACCGCCTTGATTTAAAAACCGTAATAGAGGGCACCCATCTTCCATCAAGTGCAGTTGCCCACCGCCTTGATTTCAATATCAATATTTCAGCATCAAGCCCCGTTGACAGTGGCCTTGATTTTAAATGCCATAATGTGGAGTGCCCATCTTGCATCATGCCTATTCACCCCGATTTCAATAGCGTAATGTAGGGCGCCCATCTTGCATCAAGCCAAGTTGACGGTGGCCTTGATTTCAATGGCATAATGGGGAGGCGCCCATCCTGCATCATGCCCTGTTGACGACCGCTTTGATTTCAATACCATAATGCGGGGTGCCCATCTTGCATCAATCCCAGTTGACGACTGACCTTAATACCATAAAAGGGGGGGCGGGCACATCATGCCCAGTTGACAACCACCTTATTTTCAATACCATAATGCGGGGCGCCCATCTTGCATCATGCCCAGCGGACGACCGTCCCAATATCAATACCGTAATACATGGCTCCCCCTCATATATGCCCAGCGGGCGACCAACTCAACTTCAATACGGTAACGCGGGGAGCGGATTCAGTGGAGAACGCGGCTTTAGTCTGATTGCTATTCGGTACAAATCTACGACTTTTCCTTTTTCTCTTGCGCTGTGCTTCACCTTCAGACTTGTACATAAAAAGGTCGTTCTAGCGTTCAATGAGGTAATGTGTTTATCAGCAAAATAAAAAGACTGTACAAGAATTTCTTCTCTTTTTGAATAGCCAGAAGCCAATGTGGGGCCCACATCCTACCTGAACAAGACGAAGCCCAGAGCTTTCAATGCACCCGACTTAATTTAATATATTTCTCTATACATTTCTATAATTTTATTGTTATTTGCACATCCCTTTCAGCGTTTTTTTTTTTTTCTTTTACAGTTTAATCGACCATAGTGCAGAAACAAGATCTCAAGTCACAAACGGTGATTGCCCCCCCACTTATTTTTTTTTAGTTTTACATTTTTTTTTTGTTTTCGCGTAAGGAACAAGGGTGCTGATTGGCCGTGCAAGTCCACCAATCAGTGCTGGTTTTTCTTTATAGCTTCACACTCGGTAAGTGGAACCCGGGGGGCTAAGAGAGGCACTCCTTGGCGGCAGTGTCTGTGTTAAATCACGGCTCTCTAAAAAAAGGTGGGCCGCCGGGGGCTGCCCGTCAGTCTTGAGTGGCGTCTTTACTCGAAGCTCCGTCCAAGTAGATTTTGAGGGCTTTTTCCTTGCGGGGGGAGTAAGTCACGCGGTGTCCAGTTTTTTGCAACCGGCTGCTTTCCTTTTTCATCAGTTGGTTGCGCTGCTCGTCCGTTAACTCCACCAGATCCTCAGTTTTATCCCTAGGAGAGGAAGAGAATATTAATTATGTGACAAGGGCACAGATCGAGGCTTAACCACTTCAATATCGGGCACTGACACCCCCTTCCTGCCCAGGCCAATTTTCAGCTGTCGCACTTTAAATGAGAATTGCGTGGTCATGCAACATTGTACACAAACAGAATATTTATCATTTATCATCGAAGGTTTTTCTTTTGTTTCAGTTATAAAATTTTGTAAATAAGTATGTTTTCTCCTTCATTGATGGGCACTGATAAGGTGGCAACGATGGGCACTCATTGGCATCACTGATAGATGGCACGTATTGGGTATAGGCACCGATTGCAATTTCCCTGGTGGTCTAGGGTGGCATACCTGTTGGTGCAGTGTGATGGCCATCCCTGGTGGTCCTGGGCAGGCATCAGAGGGGGGGCTGTGCTGATAATCAGCACCCCCCCCCCCCCCCCCGTCAGGAGCGCAGCCGATCGTCTCTCCTCGCGTCTGTCAGAGGTGAGTGAGGAAAAGCCAAACAAAGGCTCTTCCTGTTTACATTGTGACTGGACATGGCTGATCACGTGGTAAAGAGCCTCCGTCGGAGAGGACACACCGCATCACCGATCGCCGCGATGCTCTTCCCCCCACGGGCGCGCGGCGGCTGTTACCCTACAGGACGTCATATGATGCCCAGTCAGGATAACCGAACCACCGCCCAGCCGTCATTCTGCTATAGGCCGGGCAGGAAGTGGTTAATGGTTAGCATTTCTACCTTGCAGCCCAGGGGTCCTAAGATCAAATTCCGGACAGGACACCATCTACAAGTAGCTTGAATTTGAAAGGTTAACTAACCCTGTGTATGTATGCAAGATACAGTAGGGACCTTCAATTGTAAGCAGGGCCTGAGATATAGAGCAGCCTATAAATTGTTGGCACTAAATGATAACAACCATTGACAGCCAGCAATGTACCCGCACGTTGCTGCACTCTTAGTGGTTATACTAGGACATAACCTGCAGCTGCAGGCTTCATCCCAGTATTGTTTTTCAGCCGATGGTCGGCTTTCATTGTAAAAGCAATCCTAGCAGCTTATTAGTCGCTGGATTGCTTTAACAAGCATCGGTAAAGGACGTTCCATCACCCCTCCCCAACAGCGGCTTTACCAGGCTCTCCTGATGCACTGGGAGACCTGAGTGATCAACCCGACCATAAAGATGGAACCCTTCTAATCATCTCTATAGTATAGGAAACCAGAAGCGATGGAGCATTTCATCACTTCCAGTTTTGCAATTGTAAACAAACCCTAATGGGTTTGAAAAAAATTAAATAAAAAAATAACTGGATCATACTGATCTTGGTATGATTTGAAGCTTTAAAGTGCAGAGGAGGGCTTGGCTACAGCTAATTATATGCTACAAGGTGCTGCGATTATCACAAGGTACCTGAGCCAGCTGTGGGCCAATCACAGCTCACTGGTACAGGAAGCAGAGCCGTTATGACTGAATTCATTCATAACAGATTTGTTTACACTGCGATCACATGATCAGTTACCCATAAGGATCTGCATTCCGCTGCGCCCAGTACAGCGCCGGTGACATACATGTATAGCCGAGCTGTGTCTGAATCTCTGCACTGTGCTGGGCACACCTAGAATTTAAGCAGCCATCGACACTTAGAAGATAAGAAGCCAACTATAAGAAACCATCTACATCTCCAATCCTTATCAGTATACAAAGACGCAGAGGGCGGACTCTTTCAGATTGATGCGTTATGGAAAAATTGCACAGTCCTGTTTTATTCAGAGGGTTGCTGCTCACCGTACCTATAGAATATAACGGCCCCATCGTCTGATATATACAGCGGCCAGGCGTTCAGTGTCGATACTTTTGGGTTCCAGTCCAACTCTTGATGGATCTCCAGGACAGAAATGTCACAGGGAAATGTCCCTCGACCCTGCAAGGAACAAAAGCAATAAAGATTGGCAAATGTCATTTCAAAAGTCAGATGGGGGGGCACTTTAAATCAGAAATGTCTTAGTTGCTGTGCAAATAAATACGGTACAGTGGAACCTCAAATTGGGAGTAACGCGGTTAATGAGTGTTTTTCAATAAGAGCGCTGTATTTTAAAAAATTCTAACTCGGGTTGAGAGTGTTGTCTCGCGAAACGAGCATGATTCAAGCCACAGCGGCAGGGCTGGACTGGGACAAAAATTTGGCCCTGTACTTCATCCAGACTGGCCCACTTTGACATGTGTCTCCTATGGCGGGCAGACAACTGCCGCACCCCCCCTCCCCCCCGGCCACCCAAGCCCCCTCTCCCCCTTCACTAGCCACTAGCCGTTCTACTTTATTAGACTAGAACTAGGGTTGTCCCGATACCGATACTAGTATCGGTATTGCATACAATCAGATTGCATAGTGTATGGCTATGTTTATACACCTGAAATTACTAGTTGCGCTTTCAGTGCCATTAATTGTTAACGGCACAACAAACAGAAGCAAACATGTGAAAAAACAAAGGGCAAATGCTGCACAGTAAAAAAAAAAAAAAAAAAAACACACACACACACACACACACACACACACACACACACACAAACGCCAAAATGTCCCATTAACCATGTGTAGTGCATCCAATTGAAATCAACAGGCTGCCCTATGCGTGTCACAGGAAAAACGAGACACAAAACATTGGCTCCCACTATGCTAAATGTCAATGGGGGTTGAAAGTGAAATTGGTGCGATAACACAACAATGAGGATCCATCGACATCTGTGCATTTCAGAAATGCGCCGCACCAAAAATCGCAGTAAAAAATACATCAAGCTCCACTAAAAAAAAAAAAAAAATTCTGAAGCTTCTTTGGGGCGATTGCCATGTGTAGAGCGGCAGGTGGATGGACTGCCCTATGTGTGATGAGTGGAAATGCTCCAAAACGCTGCCCCCCTCTCTCTTCTAATTTTGATTGACAGCCGTGGGAGCCAATGGCGCCACTGATGTGTCTCAGCCAATCAAAAGGAGAGTCCCGGTGACTTGTCGTTAAAGGAACTTTCTCGTTAGGGGAACCTTAAGGACTGCAAAGGCGCAATCCTTGCCGATGGAAATCTCCGAACCTCGGCCGGCATCCAGGCTCATTCTTTAACATCCCCGTGCATTGGAGGATGTTAAAAAAAGAGCCAGGAGGCCAAACGAGAGCAGCGTGCCGTCCGAGCGAAGCGACGACGTGAGGCCGACTGGCCACTTTCCTCAAAATCCACGTCGCCCTGGATGCCGGCCAAGGTTCGGAGATTTCCGTCGGAAGGATTGCGCCTGCGCAGTCCTTACAGGAACTTTCTCGTTAGCCGGAACCATATCGGCTGATCACCGGACCGCTAAGACACTCGTGGACATTGTTAGAGAGAAGGAGCTCAGGGAATTGGGGGGCTGCTACACACAAGGTTTTTTTTTTTATCCTAATGCATAGAATGCATTAAGATAAAAAACCTTCTGCCTTTACAACTCTTTTAAATAACAAAATTACTAGATGGTCATTAAGCAAGTATTTACTAAATGATCAGAAAATGAGATGCTTTGAGTGAAGATCTATGAGGACGAGGTGGAGACAAAACTCACCTTGGCAAACTCCAAATTCTCTAGCGGTATGCCGCTGATCTCACACATCTGAAAGAAGCACAAAAAAAGCCGTTTTCCCTTATGTATTCATTTCATAGTATCAAAAGTTGTACTGTAAGTTTTGGCTATTTTTTTTTTATTATTTAACCACTTGCCTACCGGGCACTTTTACCCCCTTCCTGCCCAGGCCAATTTGCAGCCTTCAGCGCTCTCACACTTTGAATGACAATTGCGGTCATGCAAGACTGTTCTCATATGACATTTCTAGATATTATATATATATACACACACACACACACTCTCCCTCTATATATATATATATATTCTCTCTCTCCCTCTCCCCACACATAGATATAGATAGAGAGAGAGAATTTTTTTATATATATATATATATATATATATATATATATATATATATATATATATATATATATATATATATATATATATATATATATATATATATATATATATATATATATATAGTCTGTACATTTGTTGTACTCATTATGAGGGTTCCGTCACCCCCCCCCCCCCTCCCTGGGCGGAGTTGTTGAGTCTTTACGCCTGCCGTGTTCATTATGGGGAGTTTCCACCATTCCTGCTGGATTTTATATTTTATATTCCTGATGAAAGGTGGATGGGAAACGCCCAAAACTCCCAGGTGGACAGGAAGAGTCTCTGGAATTGTAGGTGGAGAACTCACAAAGTATACAAGACCTATATAGAGTTAAAAAATGGTTTGGCCAACAAGGCTTCTCCTTTAATTACAATACAACTTTTGGGTGGATTGATCCTTTAATTGCAGTGAAGGTTTATCACTTGGACAGCTGAATGTTCTCACACACCAAGTCTATTCAAAGCCATTATTTCTAATTTTTAGGAACTCGGTATTGAAATAGTACCCAATCTCCATACAGGGCGCCGGACACACATAGATTTCAATGTGTTTATTTTTTTTGGTCTTCAAAAAAGGGAGGGGGCTCTGCGACCCGAGCCCACCCCTTTTTGAAGCCCAAAAAAACTCACCTTGAAATCTGTTTGTCTGGCACCCTTGTATGGAGCTTAGGGACCAGGCGCATGGATTAGGGGGGCGGCACCCTGTAAACGTTCAACAGGTCTATAGTTACTTTGTAAAGACTTAACACGCTTTTTAAATATGGGCACCACATCAGCTCTACGCCAATCCAGTGGTACTATTTCATTCAATAACGAGTCCCTAAAAGTTGGAAACAATGGCTTTAAAAAGACATGGTGTGTGAGAACATTCAGCTGTCCAACAAGTGATAAACCTTCACTGCAATTAAAGGATTAATCCACACAAAAGTTGTATTGTAATTAAAGGAGAAGCCTTGTTGGCCAAACCATTTTCTAACTCTATATAAGGTCTTGTATACTTTGTGAGATCTCCACCTTCAATTCCCACCCGAAACTGTCCCTGTCCACCCGAAACTGTCCCTGTCCACCCGAAACTGTCCCTGTCCACCCGAAACTGTCCCTGTCCACCCGAAACTGTCCCTGTCCACCCGAAACTGTCCCTGTCCACCCGAAACTGTCCCTGTCCACCCGAAACTGTCCCTGTCCACCCGAAACTGTCCCTGTCCACCCGAAACTGTCCCTGTCCACCCGAAACTGTCCCTGTCCACCCGAAACTGTCCCTGTCCACCCGAAACTGTCCCTGTCCACCCGAAACTGTTCCTGTCCACGCTGGGCGTTTCCCATCCACCTTTCATCAGGAATATAAATATAAAATCCAGCAGGAATGGTGGAAACTCCCCATAATGAACATGGCAGGTGTACAGACTCAGGAACCCTGCCCAGGGAGGGGGGGGGGGGGCCTCATAATGAGTACAACAGATGTACAGACCTGGTAGTTCAGCACAGAGATCTCATTGACAAAGTCTTCAAAAGACAAAGAATCGGCATTGGTGGTCCAACCCCTTTAGCAGCCACCAAACAATGTTTGGAACACGGACTCTAAAGCTGGATACACACTATTCAACTTTTGTTGTAAGATTTCCTTTAGATTTACCTTCAACTATGTAGTAGAAGGTCCTGCCCGACTGCATTCAAATTGAAAGTGTTTAGATTTGACCTCATATTATATGGTTTTGATAAATCTAAAGAAAATTGTATAGTGTGTATCCAGCTAAAGACTTGTAATGCTTTGATTATCACCTTCTCTCGAAGTTCATCCACACTGTTGGTCTCCAGCACAATCTCCTGGAAGGGCTCCAGTTTTAGCTGTGATGGCCTCCACCTCTTCGTCAGCAAGGACAGCTGGGACATAGACTTCATCTTCTCACCTTCTGTTTCAAGAAAACATAAAACACAGGGAGAGGTGTAGATCAGCAAGTACATGAATAGAATGGTTTTCCAACTATTAGAAGACATGAAACACAACAGACATCAAGTTTCTGGGAAGCAGAGGTTGTACTGCTATTGGTCTAGGCCAGGGGTGCCCAACCAGTGGCCTGGGGGCCACATGTGGCCCGCGACCTCGTGCTCTGGGATGGAATATAATACTGTTAAAGGTCAGTTTATTACTAAAATCACAATATATATATCTGGGCATATCTGTTCTGCAGTGGTTACTGGGCTGCTTTAAAACTAATCCCCAGGTGCGGGTTCCCTGCACTGAGCCATAGACTTCTGTTATTACCTGCGAGATTGATGAGCTTTCTGAAAATGCACCAAACCAGCAGAATATAATAGAAGTCTATTGCAAAGTGCAGGAAAGCCAAAAGGTACACCGCGGTGCGGGTAAACTGCCTTGGGCCCCTTTAACAAGGTCAGTCCGACCAATTGGAACCCCCATTCACCTCTACGTAGTGGCAGACATAAACCGACTTGTATCCTACCTCCAATACGATCTGCTAAAAAGTATAGTGGGCTGTGTCAGTGTCCTCTCTGCATATGCGGAGCAGACATGAACATGCCATCCACCCGCTACACTCATTATGGCCCGTGACCGGTTACAAATTCACTTAAGTGGCCCTTGCTCTTCAAAAGGTTGGGCCCCGTGGTCTAGGCACTGAAGGCGATGGGCCATTTTGATGGTGGGCCTTCAGTATTTGGGCGTCAATCCTAGGGTCCAGGTGATGGGGGTCATGGGCCACGGGACGACAGCGGTCACGGGTCTCTGGGGATGGGGGGGCAGATGGACTTTGAGCATCGGAGGTGGTCTGGGGTAAAGAGTATCTTGGTACCGGAGACAAACTATCATTGATTGGTCTGTGGGCACCAGAAGCAGAAACTCACTGGGACTTGAAATTATAAAAGAACATAAGCTTGTCTGATTATGAACAAGTAAGCATTAGAAAATAAAGCTAGTGTGTGGACATACCATGTGTGCGTGTGGATGTTTTCTCACTACCAATGCATTGGGGGACTTTCCATACATCCAGATTGTCCTTAAAACCCGGGTCTAGTTGAACCAGCAACCTTACAACTCCGACCTGTGATCAGCCGAGTTCCAAGGACTCGATCACAAAGCGCTCCACCTGTGCCCTGCAGGGGGAACGCAGGCAGTGCGAGCCCAAAAGGACCTCCATGTACGCCCTCCTGGAAATTAAAGCTCACGCTGTACCTGTCTTACGGCTATAACCCGGGCTTCAAGTGGTTAATTTACAGACCCTTGATGGGTAAAGCATAGAAACCTCTCATGAAGAATTTCAGTGCAGACTTTTCCTGACAATTCAGATTTGTCGTCTGACTTTGCAGTCTACATGAAGCTAGAGACAAACATTCAGAATAGGTTGAAGCCACAGGATCGCAATTACAGTCTGACAACTAGGTGACAGGTTTCCCTCAGAGTGTCCTTGAGCCCAGGTTCAGTGCGATTTCAGACATTGCATTTGATTCGCAACCGAGGTGCCGATCACGTGCGATGTCTGAGCAATGAATGTATGGCTGAACTCGCATTATATTTGCAGAAAAAAAGGCGCAGGGAAAAAAGGCACAGGGAAAAAGGCAAAGGCACAGGCACAGGCACCCCCCCCCACCCCACTGGAATCGGATCGCATGGGTGTTCTCATCGGATTCCTGTTTGAATCAACAGTTTGCACTGCGATCTGTGAACCGATCGGAGGGCGTCATTAACATTGTATTGACACCCACAGGGGTTCACAGAAGGCAGTGTGAACTGCCTCCGGGAGACATGCGAGGCAGGAACCAGCTCTGGAATCTCGCCAGTTCCCGCATCGCACGAGTGTGAACCTAGGCTGACTCTTCAGAAATCAGAACACACACTTTACCTTCCAGGACCTCAAGGAAGACCTCCCAGTTGCTTGAAATACTGATCTCATTCTCGTAGACATGGTAATCGAGGAATACTGTGCCGGGGTTCTTCCAGGTCTTTTTTCTTAATCGGAACCTGCAGAAAACAGACATTTAGATGGGACTCTCTCAAAACTTAAAAGGAGCCATACAAACAAATGTGATTCACGTAGAGACAGATTCCACCTCCAGCAGTGTGACAAAATCTTCTAAATCAGACCTCAAAAATCCACTCGCCTGCTCGCATTTTGCGAGTGTATTCTAAGGTCTGGCGAGGAAGGGCTGCCTGGGAGTCGGGGGGGGGGGGGGGGGGGGGCGAGCAGCGAGCGTGTGTCAATGGGAGTCCTTCTCCCAGCGATCACTGAGGCCAGGAGAGAGAGAGAGAGAGAGAGAGAGAGAGAGAGAGAGAGAGAGAGAGAGAGAGAGAGAGAGAGAGAGAGAGAGAGAGAGAGAGAGAGAGAGAGAGAGACCCAGGTGTACAGAGGGGGAACAGAGATAACGGCTTTTATTTCAATAGCCGTGTTCCTCGCCGCTCGCTGAAAGATACAGCCCCGCCCCCCTGGTCCCGGGACTTTGATTGACAGATCACCCGTCACTGGGATAGGACGGGTGATCTGTCTATCAAGTTCACCCTCCAGAGGGCGGGGCTGTATATGACGTTGCACGCCGGGAACACGGAGGACTCGAGGAACCAGGAGGCGGCTGACCGCCCGGGAGAAGGGAAGAGACCGGAGAGGAGGAGCCTGCCTTACAGTATATGACAGCGGCACCAAACACTCGGTCCGTGCACACACAAAGGACATGCCATTCTCTCTGCTCTGCCAGCAGTTTTCTTGCCGAGAAAACCAAGCGTGTGTACGAGGCTTGATTTGTGAGCCCTGGTATAGCGATACATTACAGCACCATCTTGTGGTCACTTTCCATATAGCGCTCTGGTTTGTGTTTTTATTTATTTTTTGGATCATCATTCCACAACTCCTAGTGGAATAAATAGTCTGAGCAGCTGGGTTAGTGACCATCCTGTTTTTGGCTACATACCCTAAATTACAAGCTGGTAGCGCCTAGAAGTTGATAGTTAATGCACATTGTGAGAAGCTCACAGTGTGCAGTGAAATTGGGGGAAGCCATTTCAGTCCAGGAGAGGAGCTGCTACAACTGTGCAAGACCTGAAGAGAAGGCCAGAGGTCAGATTTAATACACAGGGTACCTATGACACCAGAGTAACAGAGCACTATGTTATTTTCGAAAAAGAGACCATGGTGGGAAGTGGCTTGCTTTAAGACTTTCTATCTGTAATTGAAACATCTCCAAATGACAGGTCCTATTTTTTTAATAAACTTTACTCATTACAAAAAACTTCAGCCCATGTGCATGCCTGAACCAGACACAAAGGAGAGGAAAGCCTTGAGAGAAGGGTAGGTACCTGTCCACGGAGAGGTCCAGGACACACTGCTCCCTGAGTTGAGGAATCAGCTCTTCCTTGGACTGTCGGACACTCATGCCTTTGGCGAACACCGCGTCCAGCAGGAACTTGCATGGCTAAAAAACAAACCAGAAAGGCAGAGGATGAATATTCCATGCAGGCGCGGCACTGCGGGGTCAGGAGGTCTCTGTGTAATGCTCCTACCTCGGGGTCGTTTGTTAGGAGCTGGAACACCTTCACTCTGTACTCTCCTTTCTTCAAGGCCCTTCCCAGCCGGATGGTGATCTAGAAATACAAAAACAAGCAAAAAAATATGACAAAGCTTTTACCCTTTCCTATACAAAGACTCTGCAACACATAATTTAATGAAAAAAAAAAAAGCGGGGAGAAAAAGGGGGCATTTGGACGGGCTCACTCTCAAGCCAGCTGTGTGTGTCCATAGGCACACAGAGCGTGGCTCAGCCCTGCCCCCCCACTTCCTCCTCCCTGCCAGCGGCTCCTGCTGCTGTCTCTGAGCCTATAAGGCAAGAGAAAGCAGAGAGCCATTGCTTTTGTGCACATCACTGAATCGAAATTGGACTTCGGTATTTGTGGGGGAGGGGGGGCTAGGAGCTGCACTCAGGTTTCTTAACCTTAATGCAGAGAATGCATTAAGGAAATGAAAACCTTCAGCCTTTAGAGACACTTTAACATGGCACCCCCCTACCCCTGCATCCCTATGCACAGTGGCGGCCCTCCCCCTAATTACATGCAGGGCGCCAAACGCATGGATTCCAATAGGGAATTACAGCCTGAGACGTGATTACAGCCTGAGGTTCTAATAGGCTTAGCCCATTACGGACGACCTGACTTACGGACAGACCAGATCGAGAGGGTTGTTGTGGGCGACTCGAGAGGGGTCCTTTCGGATGACCCAACCTGACCAGACCAAGGAGGATGTTGCATGTGACCCGACCTACTGACAGACCAGATCGGCAGTTTCTGTGGGCAAGCCGGGGGGGGGGGGGGGTTTTGGTGTTTCGCCCCCCCCCCGGATGATCCAACCTGACTAGACCGGACCGGTGTTGCAGATAACCCGACCTACCGACAGAGCAGTTTTTGTTGCGGATAACCCAACCTACTGACAGACCAGACCGGATCGGGGGTTGTTATGGGCGACCTGACCGGGGGTGGGGGTTGGGGGGGTGTGGTTGCACTGCCCCCCCAAAAAATTAGCACTAGCCGCCACTGCCTATGCATGAGTGCTTAAAGGGTGTGATTTTACTATGATCACACAGTCAGTCCAAGCGCTGCCATAGGAAACACGGCACCCTCGTGATGCGATCACTTGGCATGTACCAAAGATGGAAGCGCAGAAGACCAGAATTTGGCCGGGGATGCCACGTCCTTTTCAGCAGGAAGTCTAAACTGACATCGAGCCATGAGCATTTCTTGGAGAGGTGGTAAGCAAGGGATGACATTTTAGAAAATCCTAAGCATGCAATGAGTACCGTTGCCATGGTTTCAAGGGCAGATGTAAATTATAATTTTTTCTATAAAAAAATTGTGGCAACCCATAGACTGAAATGGAAACTTCAACAAAGACATTGACCCAACTTCCTACCTTGTTGTCATCGGAGAAGGAGGAGAGCGTTTCGTTCAGCCGCACACTTTCAAACTCCTGATTGCTGGCATAGACCCGGAAGACTTTGAACTGGGAGGAGGCCACGCCCACAAAAGGCTCCAGCTGCTGTTTGAAAGCAGAGAGGGTGATTCTTTTATCTACATTCACCAATAAACCTGCAGAGAGACGAGCCGGGTCAGGAACACACAACACAACACATTTCTGGGCTTCACACGTCTAATCACACCCCCGACAGAACATCGAGGTACTCTACAATATCTGCAGGTGACCCTTTTCAGTGTGTCACCAGGACTGGAAGTGAGGGGGAATGTTTGCTATGGGGGTGCAGACAGTTTTTTTTTCACCGATCACATGCCGACAGTGGCTTTGTTTACTTCCCGGGTACTGGACGTGACGTCATAACGCCGCGCCCGGGTCTCCGACGGTCACCAGTCATCTCTATGCTTTCCAGGCAGCGCCGACCGATTGGCTCTCCGAGCCCCCCGATGGCACGGGAGAGCCCGGAGAAGCACCGGATGGGTGCGCGTCTCCTCCCGCTGCCTATAAGAACGATCAAGCGGCGGAACCGCTGCTTTGATCGTTATCGTGCACAGAATCGGTGGCTGAAGACGGTGATATCTGAATGATGCCTGTAGCTGTACCCATCATTCAGATATCACCGCACAAAGTCGAGGACGTCATAGGACGTCCTCCCCTGGACAAGTGGTCAAAGTGATACTAAACTCCGCCCCCTGCATTCACTATATCTGGTCTCCCACAGTACACAGAATATGGAAATGCAATTATTTTACTAAATATAAACTGCTAAATACCTTTTTTCATCAGCAGTATATAGCAGTCTTGTGACTTTTATCAATGTCTGGTTAAAGCTTGTAGGAGGAGTCTTCATTCTCCTCTGACTGTCCTATGAGGCTGCATGACCCCTGACCCTCTGTCTGGACAGTGCCGATTGGCCCTGTGCAGATCACATGCACCCTCCCAAGAAGGAAAAAAAAAAAAAACTGAGCATGTGCAGCCTGACTCCATAGACTCTGTTCTATCAGCAGATAGATTGGGGACTGTGGAAGAAGGCCAGGATCAGAGAAGAGAGGATCAAACAGCCATTTTACACAATGCAGAGGATTAACCCCTCAGATTCCACAGTGAGTATAAAACATGTTTTACTTCATATACAGACTGATTTTTACTTTTGTGGGTTTAGTAACACTTTAAATACATAATACAGCGAACAAGGCCTGAGACAGCAAGAAGAGCTGTGACAATGTGCCCAGTACAGAAATCCACAGCGAGCCGACTCCACTTTGGTGTACTCAGGGAATGACTTCTGATTGGCTGGGAGAAACCAAATCCCAAAAATATACACATTTTATATATAAAAAAGGTGCAAAGGTTAGATGGATTATCCCACATGTAACGGAATGGCCCGTGATACCCAGAGGCTCTTGAAGGATTCGGGGTACTCCTGTGCCAGCTTCACTAATGACTCTAGGGTCTAGGGTCATCCTATGTCCAATAGGGGTATAGGATGACTGAGAAATGATATCTCGGATTACATGAGATGGGACAGTAATGATAATTCATGTATTGCAGGATATCTTGGAATATTACAGGTGGTTAATTCTGACCCCAACAGGTCAATAGCAGAGTGACTCATTCATGTGGGGACACATAGACTGTTGAGTTGTTAATTGAGTCTGGCTCCTAAGATATTTCATTGTGTGAAAGTCTATTGATGATCGATGTGTTGGCAGTCTGAAAGGTCAGATGGCCGACTTTTCAGCTGTAGTGGATTAGCATGTCAATTACGTCCACAAAAGGAATGTATATTGTGTATCAGGTGAGAATAGCTTATCGCGGAGTCAGAACGTCTGGGTAAATGACTAGTAAATAGTTCATGTAGATTATCTGAATGTCATTATCTAAAGGAATGTGTATTGAGCACCCATTGTGTCATGTTGTGGGTGGAGTTAAGCCATGGTTTCTTCAGGCTTCTAACTGTATATAACAAGCCTGAGTTTACCATTAAAGTATCCATTCTGTTTGGAACCAGAGAACAGAGCTGCGTGTGTCTCATTTGTCTGGGGAATTCTTATGGATCCTCTGTACCGGGTTGTGGCGTGTCGGAAGCGGTCGTGGGTTGGTGGAATGGAATATCATAACGGCGTTAACCCCTGACCGTTACACCACACATCCAATCTAAGTCTAAACTTGCTGGGATACCCCAAGATACAAACATGCGATGCCACACAATGCCTGCCTGGTACCCTCAGCTTAATCCCTTAGGCCCCTTTCACACGAGTGGACTGATCGGGTCTGCTTTTCCGTTTTTCAGGCGGACCCGATGGGACCACCCATTGTTCTCTATAGAGAAGCGGGTGTCATCGGACATGTGTCCACTGACAGCCACCGGCATCCGATCAAAACACACGGATCGGGATCGACAGTCAGATGGAAAGGGACAGGTGGTCTGTTTCCATTCGAATGGCCCATAGAGAACAGGGGGCTGTGTCCTTGTCCGCTCTGCACAGAGAAGTGGACACGGACCTGACATCCCCCTGCTCCGTGGGGGGATCAGCTGAGAAATCCCCTGCTGAGCAGGCGAATACGCTCAACTGATTCCGCGCCATCTGAAAGAGGCCTTTAAGTCCAAGTAAAGGCAATTCAAAACTCAAATTCTACTCTCAGACACATTCTAAGCCTCATCTATCTAGCCCTGTAAAGAAACAAAATCGCTATACTTACCTGTTCTGCCGGTCCCACACTGAGCTGGCAGCAGAGGCTTTAGGAGCAGTGTGTAGTAGAGTCAGCCGACAACGGAACCCCCATATAGTATCTCTATGGGTGACACTCACTTCCCAGGCACACAGAGGGTGGTGCTGGACACCGAAGCGGCTGCAGAACAGGTAAGGATAGTCTTTTTTTCTTAACAGGGCTAAAAAGATTAGGCTTAGAATGTGGCTGAGAGTAGGATTAGAAGTAGTTGGGATTTGCATTTTCTTCCACTTTAATTCCTCATGTAACACAATCTCCCTTCTGGGCTGCAGGGAACCAATAAGAATACACCCAACCTGGTATAGACTGAATAGGAGAGGGCTTAAAGGACAAGTATAGTCAAAGCTTTTTTTGGCTAGGACGTCTATGGATCACAAGAGTGCAATTAGTTCTGCAGGCTTGTGACCCATTTTCAGCCGACAGCGGGCTGACGTCATAAAGCCGTTCTAGGGATCCACCCAGAACCCTGTACCGGTGTTTCGTCAGATTTGGCGACCCTGTCAGAATTGGTAACGGAAATGACGTTCTGTCGCCGCCATCTTTGTACACCCCGCACTCCTCCATTGTAAGGATAATCTGAGAAGGGGAAAGCGGACATCTTATTACGCCCCCCGGAGTTTTGCATTTTACACTTGTATTTAACAGGAAAGTGAGTATATATAGTGAAATCCAGTACTTAGAACTCTGACTGCTCACCTCACAGGTTTGCTAATCTTAAAGAAGTTTGCTGCTTTAAAAGTTCAACATCCAACCAGTCACACGGACTTCCAAGTACTGGATTTCACTAAATAAACTCACTTTTCCTGTAAAACGGAAAACTCCGGTGGGTGTAACAAGATGGTGGCGACAGAACGTCCCTTCTGTTACCGATTCTGACGGGTCACCAAATCTGACGAAACACCGGCACCTGCTTTTTAGCAATCCACCGAGAGCCTAAGCTAGCCGCTCCCGCCCCCTCCACGGCTTAGCGCTCCAGTGGGCGCTGGAGGGGCAGAGCAGAGAGCCGGAGCCTGGCAGTCCCAGCTCTAAGAGCAGAGGGGGGGGGATGAGCAATCGCGGTCTTGGATTGCTCAGTTCTCTGCGCAGAGCCAGCAGGGGAAAAGATGCAGCAAAGGATCAATGCGGCTTCCGTCTAGGTTAGTGATGGTGAACCTCGGCAACCCAGATGTTTTGGAACTAAATTTCCCATGATGCTCAACTACTCTGCAGAGTGCATGAGTATCTTGGGAAATGTAGTTTGAAAACATCTGGGGTGCCAAGGTTGGCCATCACAAAAGCCAATACTTCTCTTCTAAGAATACAGAAAAACCTTGGTTTGAGAGCGTTTTGCAAGACAAGCTAAATTTTTAAATACATGTTGACTTGATATACAAGCGATGTCTTGATATACAAGTAGCATCATGTCACAACTGAGTATAAAAGAGAAGAGAGGAGCCTCTAAGTGTAGCAATAAGGTTACATTTAATGAAGGTACAACATTTAGCAACTTATTGCTACACTTAGAGGCGCCTCTCTTCTCTTTTATACTCTGGAGCTCCTTATGGATTTTTCTTCTAAATCCCCTTGTGGAGGCTTTCATTTGTGGACGGACATTTTATGGTCACATTGCTATAATCTTTTTACATGGACTATAAACTGAAGGACTTCTGAATAAATGGTTGTGGAACGAATCATTTGAGTTTCCATTATTCCTTATAGGGAAATTTGCTTTGATATACAAGTGCTTTGGATTACAAGCATGTTTCTGGAACAAATTACACTCGCAATCCAAGGTTTTACTGTATATCGATAACTTTGCTGCCATTTTGTTGGCTGCCCAATAATATAAAGCTAACAAAAGGCGTGATTTGTCTCCAGGTTTGTACAAGTCAGAGAACGCGCCTCAGAAATACATGGATTTTGATCAATGCAAAGATACTTTAAAGAACTCCTTTCTCCATGGTGCACAAACTTACGAAACGTACATTTCTGCCCATCCCCAGATCCTTCCTCCCCAGAATGCATCTCTGCTTTGAAATACACAAACTGGGTCTCCTCTCGGCTCTTGCCGCTCTCGTCGTACTCGCTGTCCGTCCCGGAATCCTCCTCGGCCGTGTCCCAGGTCTCCTTCTTGCCTTCGTTGGCTTTGGATCTGCGGCTGCTGGTGATGCTGTGGGAGTCGAGCCCGTTGGCTAGTGGTATGGGGGCGTTGTCCGCATTGCACAGGGTGTCGCTGCTATGGCTTGAGCTAAGGATATCGCTGTCCACAGAACTAGTGCTCCGGTCATTATTAATATCAGAGTCCGATCGCTCTTCCGACTGGAAGTTGTTCTCAGAGTCAGCGGGGAGAATCCGGTTCTCCAGGTCTCTGTTGTCGGCTGACCCTGAGGAATCCGCCTCGTTCAGCGGAGAGTCAATGTTTTCAAAGTCACTGCCCTCTGTACTTTTACTGCTGTCCCCGTTCCCCCCTTCCTCCTGCTGCTGGAGGGACAGGGACTTGAGTTTTTCAGTGCTTTCTTCCAGAATGGCGTCCACGGACTTCCCGTCTGCTTTCCCCCTCTCGCACAACGCCGCCTGGCTTTCGGAGTTCCTGCAAGGTTTCGTGCAGGAGGAGCGCAGAGCCTGAGGGCCCGGGGCGTGCTCTGGGAGGGACACGTACAGTCTAATGGTATTAGCGTGACGATCAAGAAGCTTCCACAGGTGAGACTCCGGAAACGGCAGCTGGTGGTCTGTGGAGTTCGAGCTCTCGACAAACACCTGCATAAAACAAATGAATCAGTGGCATTCAAAACAAATTGTACAATATAGTAAATGCTTAAGGCCCCATTCACATGGGCCGGCAAAACAGAACGCTATATGGGCCACCCGACATGTCCTTAGCAACCAATGACGTCACTGTTACTAGGATACGGGCGGCCGGCCTACACAGCTTTCTGTTTTGCAGACAATAGCACAGAGAGGAGGAAAAGGCCGGGAGCAGGTGCGGGCTAAAGTGATACTACAGTAATTTGTTTCTTTAAAAATAACAAACATGCTCCATGTAATGGTTTTGCACAGAGCAGCCCGGATCCTCCTCTTCGAGTCCCTCACCAGCTCTCTTTGCCCCTTCCTCCTGTTAAGTTCCCCCCACAGCAAGCAGCTTGCTATGGGCGCACCCAAGCCAAGCCCCTGTGTCCATTAACATGGAGCAGCGGTTCGGCCCCACCCCTGCTCTCTCCTGATTGGCTGACATTGATTGACAGCAGCAGGAGCCAATGGCGCTGCTGCTGTGTCTCAACCAAATGAGGAGGGAGAGTCCCAGATGGCAGAGACACTCGTGGATTGAGATGAGTTTCGGTAAGTATTAGGGGGGCTGCTGCAAACGGAAGGCTTTTATTTTTTTAATGCATGAAGATAAAAACCTTCTGCCTTTACAATCACTTAAGCTATCTCCCTCCTCTATCACAAGAGTTAACAGGAGTTCTCAAATCGGCCGTTGCTCCGGCACCCCTGAGGACTCGTCGTGGCACCCTGGTTGAAAAACACTGTGCTACAGGTTTGGATTGAGACCGGAGACATGCTACATATATATTTTACTTTCTGCTAAAATACATATTCAAATTCTAATATATATAAAAAATAGTTTAGGCCAATATGTATTCTGCTATATATATATATATATATATATATATATATATATATATTGGGGGTCTCTGCCCCCGAGATCTGGGTGGAAAAGGGTCAGGGCTCAGCTCTGGATAGCAATAACGGGGCTGCAGAGGTCGCAGTGTACGTCGCTAGTTACTGGATTTACTTTTTTCAAGATCATGGATTTGGAAGGGGTCGTCCCTCTGGATTGCTGTCGGCTAGTAAAATACGATGAAATATTATATATATATATATATAATATATATATATATATATATATATATATATATATATATATATATATATATATATATATATATATATATATATATATATATATATATATATATATATATATATATATATATATATATATATATATATATATATATATATATATATATTGCAAAATGTATAGCATCTACAAAATAGGCAATATTTTTATGGCATTTTAATTACTAGTAATGATGGTGATGAGCGATTTTTAGCGGGACTGAGACAATGCAGCGGACAGATCAGAAACTTTTGATACTTTCTTGGGACCAGTGACATTTATACAGCGATCAGTGAAAAAAACAAAAAAATGCACAGATTACTGTATAGATGACACTGGCAGAGAAGGGGTTAACACTAGGAGGTGATCAAGGGGTTAAAAGTATTACCTAGGGAGGATTTTCTAACTGTATGGGGGATGGGCTGCCTGGGAGAAGAGAGATCGCTGTTCATGATCACTAGGAACAGCAGATCTCTCTCTCTCCTCCCCTGTTAAAGTGGAGGTTCACCCGGAAATTGCTATTTTTAACATTAGATTGATGCTCGTTTTGTCTAGGGGAATCGGCTAGTTTATTTAAAAACGAAGCCGTACTTACCTTTTTAGAGAGCGATCTTCTCCGCCGCTTCCGGGTATGGGCTGCGGGACTGGGCGTTCCTATTTTGATTGCCAGTCTTCCGAAGGGCTTCCGACGGTCGCATCCATCGCGTCACGATTTTCCGAAAGTAGCCGAATGTCGGTGCGCAGGCGCCGTATAGAGCCGCACCGACGTTCGGCTTCTTTCGGCTACTCGTGACGCGATGGATGCGACCAACGGAAGCCTTTCAATCAAGAAGGAACGCCCAGTCCCGAAGACCCATACCCGGAAGTGGCGGAGAAGATCGCTCTCTACAACGGTAAGTACTGCTCGGATTTTAAAACAACTAGCCGATTCCCCTAGACAAAACGAGCCTCAATCTAAGGGTAAAAAAATGTTATGGGTGAACTCCCGCTTTAAAATGGCAATCTGTTTGTTTACATTGATAGATCCCTGTTCTGGCTCTTTCCCGCAAACACGGGTGGCCCGGCAGACATCAAGTCCATGGGTGTGCTCCAGCGGCGGCCGCGCGTGCAAAAACTACTGCACAGACCGACGTACTGGTACGTCGATTCACGCAGGGGAGCCAACCTTCCACAGTATATCTGGTCGGGAAGTGGCTAGTGAGTAGTAATCCATCTATACATGACCTCACCTTATTGCTTCGGAAGAATCCTTCTGCCTTGAGCGTTTTACTGGGCACGCTGAGCAGTCGTAGGTCATTGTAGCAGCGTTCCAGAACGATGCGCATAGGATCCCATGACAAGTCTATGGTCTGCCATATAACAAGGAAACACAATTGGGAATGAGAAAATATTAAAAGGCATCACTGCAACCCCCCAGCATAACAGAACAATCCAGCAATACACATACACACTGATGACTGAGCGACCCCCCCCCCCCCACCCCCGATGTAACAGAAGAAGATCATTTGCTCAGAAAATCCGATGTTTAGCATGTGGACACAGTACTGGAATAAAGACACAGGACATTGCAATCTGAAGAACTACTACTCCACCAATCCTAACCTTGGAGATGAGCTGCTTGAACTCCTGGATTGTCTGGCTTAGATAAGCGCGAACACTGACCGGTGCGACGATCGTCTCTCCCTTCAGATCCACCACGTACACCTTCACCATCACCTCTGCACAGTCACAACAAAGATTTTACATATCCACCACAAGTGACAAAGCAAAAAAAAAAAAAACTTATAAAAACTAGTACACAAACGTTTACTAAAAAAACTCCCTAAACCTTTTCGCTGTTTAGCGTTGTTTGCACACGTTTACACAAAACCCCCAAACATTTTATATTTTCTGAAAGCAGACACCTTAGAGAATAAAACGGTGGAAGTTCCAACTTTTTATGTCACACAATATTACCGCAAAGCTAAAGTGTTAAAAAACACACCTAATTTTAGGCTAAACGCAATAAACCAGCCAAATTTGGGGAGGAGAAGGAAGAAGGAAGAAGGGAGGAGGAAGAAGGAAGAAGTGAGGAGGAAGAAGGGAGGGAGGAAGAAGGGAGGAGGAAGAGGAAGAAGGAGGAAGAGGAAGAGGGAAGGAAAAGGAAAAGGAAAAGGAGGAGGAAGAGGAAGGAGAAGGAAGAAGGAGGAGGAAGAGGAAGAGGAAGAGGAAGAAAAAGAAGAAGAAGAAGAAAAAAAAAAAGAAAAAGAAAAAGAAAAAGAAAAAGAAAAAGAAAAAGAAAAAGAGGAGGAGGAGGAGGAAGGAAAGAAAGAAAGGAAAGAAAGAAAAGAAAGAAAGGAAAGAAAGGAAATAAAGAAAAGAAAGAAAGAAAGAAAAGAAAGAAAAGAAAGAAAAGAAAGAAAAGAAAAAAAAGAAAGAAAGAAAGAAAGAAAAGAAAGAAAAGAAAAAAAAAAAAAAAAAAGAAAAAAAAAAAAAAAAGAAAAAAAAGAAAAAAAAAGAAGGAAAGAAAGAAAAAAAAAAAAAGGAAGGAATGAGGAAAAAGAAGGAAGAAGGGAAAAGGGAGGAAAAAGAAGGAAGGAAGGAAGGAAGGAAGGAAGGGAAAAAGGAAGAAGAAGGAAAATGAAGGAAGAAGGAAAATGAAGGAAGAAGGAAAATGAAGGAAGAAGGAAAATGAAGGAAGAAGGAAAATGAAGGAAGAAGGAAAATGAAGGAAGGAAAATGAAGGAAGGAAAAAGAAGGAAGGAAAAAGAAGGAAGGAAAAAGAAGGAAGGAAAAAGAAGGAAGGAAAAAGAAGGAAGGAAAAAGAAGGAAAGGAAGGAAAAATAAAAAAAGGAAAAAGAAGGAAGAAGGAAGAAGATTGTACCGAGTAAATAGATACCCAATGTGTCCAACCCTAAATTTGCGTGCCCAGGCTACATAAAGCTACCACTGGCCTGTGTGTACCAAGCCATAGCAGCCAGACCTGACAAGGTTTCACTTGCCTAGACAGAACGATCATTTTGATCGGTGAAGCTGCAATCTGGCCCTGGTGCAGCCCCATCCGATATAAGTGGAGCACGTCAGACTGATCACTCACCCCCAGGTTTGTAGGACTGGAACACCTGGTCCGGCCGTTTCGTTTCCAGTAGCAGATCGAACATGTAGGAGGACTTGACCCCGCCCAGCAACAATCCCATTGGCCGATCTTCCTCGTCTTCATACGATCGCTCCAAGTAGTCATGAAATTCATCGTATTTTACTAGCCGACAGCAATCCAGAGGGACGACCCCTTCCAAATCCACAATCTGAAAAAAAAAAAAAAAAAAGAAGTCAATCCAGTAACCAGCGACGCACACTGCGACCTCTGCAGCCCTGTTACCGCCTTCCAGCTCTCAGAGCCCCGACCCTTCTCCACCCAGATCTCCGGGGCAGAGACCGACTCTCACACATCTCCATTATAAGCTTTACTGGCATGGAGCTGGGAGGTAAAAGCAGACCCCCGTTTAGACCCTCCCCTGTTTGGCCATCAGGACTAACACTGGTTCCCCTCTCCTGCCTATGACTCCCTAAGGTCTTGCGGCGGACAAATCGAAAGCGTGCGCACGGGAGCAGACAGTCACGGCATTCGCCTATACGGCACGGCACATTCGCTGTGAAGAAACAGCCCTCCAGGCCGTTTATTCACAGCGAATGCGCCGATTAAAAATCATCACGGCGCACATTTAGGAGATATTAACATGGGTGTTCAGACCCATGCGATCGGATTCCATCAGCGTCCACAGTCCACACTGCATTCTGTGAACCAGTTGGGGGGGTGTCATTAAAGTGGAGTTCCACCCAAATATGGAACTTCCGCTTTTCCGGTACATCTATATACAGGCATTTGCTCCCACTTCCGGCGATAGATCGCCGCAGATTCCGCTGTGATGTCCGGTCCCTCCGCCATCGCCCCAAAACCCCCTCATCCCCGGCCTCTGGGAGACACGCAGGTCCCAGAAGACGACAGAGACCAGTAAGAACGCGCAGCGCGACTCGCGCTTTCCCAGATGGGCAACCAGGCTGTGAATCACTTCCCGATTCCCTTACTTAACCACTTAAGACCCGGACCAAAATGCAGCTAAAGGACCTTGCCTCTTTTTGCAATTTGGCACGGCATCGCTTTAACTGACAATTGCGCGGCCGTGCGACGTGGCTCCCAAACAAAATTGGCGTCCTTTTTTTCCCACAAATAGAGCTTCCTTTTGGTGGTATTTGATCACCTCTGCGGTTTTTATTTTTTTGCGCTACAAACAAAAATAGAGCAACAATTTGGAAAAAAATTTTTTTTATTTTTTTTCGATTTTTTTTACATTTTGCTGTAATAAATATCACCCAAAAATATATAAAAACATTTTTTTCCCTCAGTTTAGGCCGATACGTATTCTTCTACCTATTTTTGGTAAAAAAAAAAAAATCGCAATAAGCGTTTATCGATTGGTTTGCGCAAAATTTATAGCGTTTACAAAATAGGGAATAGTTTTATTGCATTTTTATGATTTTTTTTTTTTTACTACTAATGGTGGCGATCAGCGATTTTTTCTGTGACTGCGACATTATGGCGGACACATCGGACAATTTTGACACATTTTTGGGACCATTGTCATTTTTACAGCAAAAAATGCATTGTTTACTGTGAAAATTACAATTGCAGTTTGGGAGTTAACCACAAGGGCCTTGAAGGGGTTAAGTGTGACCTCATCTGTGTTTCTAACTGTAGGGGGTGTGGCTGTAGGTGTGAAGTCATCGATTGTGTATCCCTATAAAAGGGAACACACGATCGATGACGGCGCCACAGTGAAGAACGGGGAAGCTGTGTTTACACACACCTCTCCCTGTTCTTCAGCTCCGGGGACCGATTGCGGGACTCCAGCGGCGATCGGGTCCGCGGGTCCCGGAGCTTCGGCCCGGGTCGTGGGCGCGCGCCCGCGACCCACGGCTGGGCACTTAAAGAGGACGTACCTGTACGTGCTTGTGCCCAGCCGTGCCATTCTGCCAACGTAAATGTGCAGGAGGCGGTCCTTAAGTGGTTAAAAATCCGGCTCCTCCAACCGGAAGCTGAGGGACAGATCGGCTTAGGGTGAGGACATCGCGGGCGCCCAGGACAGGTAAGTGTCCTAATAATATAAAAGTCAGCAGCTGCAGTATTTGTAGCTGCCGACTTATTTTATTCGGTGGCACTCCGCTTTCACAGTTCTGCGATTTCTGCGATTCAGATGTGACGCGGGAACCTGCACAGGATTCGCTGTGGATCCCGCATCGCACCCGTGTGAATCCAGCCTAAACATTTACTAGAAGCTGCAGTTCTATCACTGTTGTGTACCATTCAGGACTGCTAAGGCATGTAGTTCTCTATCACCTCTTGGCTGCTATTTGGACATTGGAACTTGAGGACTTAAGCTCATTAGCTCCTCTGTGTGTTTAGCCTCCATATGTCCTCTCCCTGAGCTCCTAATTCCTCACACTCATCATCTGAGGGGTAATTAACACGAGAAGAGAGAGCACAGAACTGTGTAAAGAAGAACAGACCGCCTAATACCAATTACAGGATTAGAGGCTCTCATCTCCCTGTGTTGAGCAATAACCGAGTTTCCACACACCAAAAAACTAAATTGCCATTTCTTTGCGACTCCTGTGCATTAAAATCTCATTCCCCGCTCACGTGATCTGCGACCCACTTTGCATGGATGTTAGTACAGAGCCTGAAGTGAAATTACAGCCATCTCTAGCAACAGAAGTTCTATAATTAGGGAGATACTTTTGGAGAAACCTGAAGACTAAATGAAGGCCGTGGGTGTTTATCATTTTATTAACCGCTTGCCGACCGTATTACTTACATATATGTACCTAGTACTTGATTCTGCATTGCCGGTGTTCTGCTGAGATGTGTCCCTCTGGTGGATAATGCCCGCCCTGGACTGCGCAGGCGCAGCGCTCTAGCAAACGGAGCCGCCGAAAACTGCCGAACATGAAGAGCTGTGAATCAGCTATAGACTGCGCCTGGGCAATGAACAGGACATTGTGACAGACGTTGCCGCATGTTCTCGATGCTCGCTCCACTCTGCAAGGGGCAGGTGTAAGGTTGTCCCGATACTAGCATCGGTGCCGATACCGAGCATTTGCCCGAGTACTTGTACCCGGGCAAATGCTCCGATGTCCAATCCGATACTTTGTCAATGATGCTCCGATCCCCTTCCGTGCTCCGCTCCTGTCCCCCATGTACTTCTCCGGTCCCCTGCCATGCTCCGCTGCCCCTCTGTCAGGATGGAGAGCGGAGAAAGGAGCCCTTTTCCGACTTAACAGTCAGTGATCACCGACTGTCCATTCATAACTGAGCAAAATAACTGTGTTACAATGTCTCAGTTTATGATTGGAGAGTAGCCGCTGTCTCCTTTCCATTCATCTACAGTGTAGCCGAGACTCCAGAGAAAGGGACTGGGGAATCTGTGTCCTCAGTCACTTTCTATGTCTCAAAGAGGAGATATCAGGGGTCTTTTAAGACCTCCAATATCTCACCAAACCCCCCCCCCCCCCCAACAAGGCTGATAAAAACAAAAAAAGAATTGTAATAAATAAGTTTAAAAGGTTAAACTGTAAAAAAAAAAAAAAAAAAACCACACACCGACATCAGCGCGTGGCACAATATCGTGCTCATTGCGCCGTGTACAGGCGATTTACAGCTGTGTTCATCTTCAGAGGTCCGTTGTGCTCTGTATTGCGCAAGCGATGCGCCTGCGCAGTACAGAGTGGGCATTATCCGCCAGGGGACAATTCTCTGCAGGACACTGGGTCTGGGACGCACATGCGCACCGCCAGCAACCAGCTGTGATTATACACAGCAGAAGCCGATCTGTGGGTTCCCGTGGACTTGATGTCTGCCGGCACCCACCGATCATTAGGCAGAGTCAGAACGGTGATCTGCCTATGTAAAACAATACAATACTTTACGTCACACTGCCACAAAGACCACTTTTATCTGAAAGCGGACCACCCACAGCTTTTAAAAATACTGGGGTTATGGCAGTTATCTACTACCATAATAACGGGATTCAAAGTACCGACGTATAACGGCGATGGGCGGTCCGGAAGTGGTTAGAAGTGGAGTTTTATTTGAAAATCGCTTATCTGTGATCTACAGTGGGCAGTACCTTCCATGCCATCTCCACTGCCTCCTTCATGGTCTTATCCTTGTGTACCTCCAGCTTGTTCTCCATCAGGATCTGCTTGATGGGATGCATGCAGAAGAGCTTCAACTGTAAACACAACAGGGATCATTACAAGGGATGGAGTCCACAGACCGGTCATAAAATCGGGGGGGGGGGGGGGGGGGGGGGGGATAAAGCCAGAGACAGGGGGCCGTACTTTACAAGTATTCCGCTCGATCTCTCGCTGGCGTTTCTCCTCTTCTTCCTGCTCCTTCTCTCTCTGCATCAAACGCATGATGTGTTCCGGAAATTCGCTCACCTCCAGGAATTCTGGAAAAAAAACACAAGATGTCTCATAACACCTTCTGAATCACCTGATAGAATGCAATGCGAGGAGCTCTAGGAGGCTTTCTAGACAAATGTGAAATTAAAGGGAGATTTAGGGAGGTCACTACTGGGCGGCTCTCCTTGCTGGAGGCTCTAATAAGGAGGAAGCAAAGTCTTGCCTCTACCAAGATGGCCGTCTCCAAACCAAGAGACAGTGCAGAACAATTCATCAGTATATAGCATGCATTAAAAGGTGAAAAACCTTGAGGGCTTACAACCCCTTTAACCACTAGCCTACTGCCTGTCGTCATGACAGCGGGACGATAAGGCTCTCGTTCTGGGCCAACGTCATAAGACGTCTTCGCCTTCCCGAGCCTCTAGGAGGCACGCGCGCCACGTCACTGGGGACCCGATGCGGGTGTCGGGCAGCCGCTGTGTCCATCGGGCACCCACGATTGCCCAATAACTGAGCGGGTCCATGGATCTGTGTGTGTAAACACATAGATCCACGTCCTGTCAGGGAGAGGAGATCGATGCTGTGTCTCTTGTACATAGGGGCACTGATCGATCACCTCCCCCAGTCAGTCCCCTCCACCCACAGTTAGAATCACTCTCTAGGGAACATATTTAACCCCTTGATCGCCCCGTAGTGTTAACCCCTTCCCTGCCAGTCATATTTATACAGTAATCCATGCATTTTTATATTACGGATCGCTGTATAAATGTGAATGGTCCCAAAAATGTGTCAAAAGTGTCCGCCGCAATATCAGTCACGATTAAAAAAAAAAAAAAAAAAAAAAAAAAAAAAAAAGCAGCTATAAATCTATCCCCTATCTTGTAGATGCTTTAACTTTTTCCGCAAACCGATCAATATGCAATTTTTTATTGCCAAAAATATGTAGAATACGTATCAACCTAAACTGAGGAAAACATTTTTTTTTTTTTATATACCGTATTTATCGGCGTATACCGCGCACTTTTTTGCCCTGGGCAAAATCGTGGGTGCACGGTATACGCCGATACCCGCGCCGAGTTTGAATACTGCGCCGGCATATACCGAGCGCAGTACACTCGTGTATCGTCGGGCAGTCTCGGCTCTGACGTCCAGGACGTCAGCGCGAGAGTTGCCGAGCCTGTCCGACGATACACGAGTGTACTGCGCTCAGTATATGTCGGCGCAGTATTCAAACTCGGCGCGGGAAACAAGCGGGGAGGACGCCGCAGAAGGACGCCGGACCCGACGAAGAGGACACCCGAAGCCGCTGGACCCGACGAGGCCGCCCCGCAAGACACCAAAACTAAGTACAAAAAAATAATTTTTCCACAGGAATTGGGGCAACTTTAGGGGTGCGCGCTACACGCGGGAGCGCGCTATACCCCGATAAATACGGTATATTTTTTGGTGATATTTATTAAAGCAAAAAAATAATTTTGCCCCCTCTCCCCCCTTCTCAAAATTGTAACTCTTCGTTTGTTTATAGCGCAAAAAATAAAAACCGCAGAGGTGCTCAAAATAATCTCTATTTGCGGGGGGAAAATTATAAAAATGTCATATGAGTACAGTGTTGCATGACCGCGCAATTGTCATTCAAAGAGTGAGCGCTGAAAGCTGAAAAATGGCCTGGGCTGGAAGGGGGTGAAAGTGCCCCGGTATTGAGGTGGTTAAAGTTCCTGCAAAACCTCCTGCAGCCGATGCTTTACCCACAAACCACTAAAGTAACACCACACCTGCCAACAAGGTAACATACAAGACACCAATCACCACTTACTTGCGTTTTTGGCAGGATTCTTCAGCCGATACATGAGCATGTAAGCATTGGTAGAACTGTGGACAGAACAACGGTTATATAGCAGCAGTTTGACAATTTCCCAGTAAATAGATTGGCGGATGTGGAAACATTTTTAGCACAAGAAAGCATTGTACATACCTGGCGAAGGCACTGGAGTAGTATCCTCGGCTTCCTGTAGACCCTCCATAGGTTTTTTTAATGTCCTCTTGGGTTATCTGTATTACCAAAACACAACCCTTATCATTGCAGCAGAGATAAATGAGAGGTATGACCAAATCCTATAACCGCAGAACATGGGGGGGGGGGGATGATGAGCATGGTCAATCAAGAGGCGTCAGGGCTTCGACTCCCAATCAGAATCCTCCTCCTCCTCCTCATTTGAAGGTAATGAGGAGGGGGGAGGAGGAGGGAGGAGGGATTTTTTTTTTTTTTTTTTAACAAATCTTCCTTTCCAGCCGAGTTCTCGGCTTTGTTTACTTCCGCCGGCCGGACACGGCGTCGCACCCAGGCCTCCGAAAGTCATTTGGTCACCAGAAATCTCTATGATCAACGTCCGGCGACGGCCACTTCTTTTTCCGGTTCGCCGATTGCATGGGCAAGCCCGGAGGGGGAGGTCTCTCCCGCCACCTGTAAGAATGATCAAGCGGCTGAACTTTTAAAAAGGATAACTCTGTTGGTTGCAGGCTGGTCGGTAGGTTGAGCTTGGGTTTTCTATGTTTATTTTGTTTTGCATGCGCTGCCCTTCCATGTGCTGCAAAGGCCAGTCATAGGCGGGGGCAATGGCTATTTGTTTGCACTTCTGGAAACTCACCCGGCTGACATGCTGGTCGTTGAAACTATACCACTGGTCATCAGAGAAGGACCTGATGCAGGCATAGTAGTGTCCCCCCGCTGCACTGCCTGAATGGACCATCACGGAAAAAAGTTCATACAAACAACTCTAGAAAAGTAAATTTGTGTACATGTTAATATGCTATAAAAAACACAAATACAAATCTGTGCAATAGGAGAAACAAAAAATGAAATTAAAGCTGAAAGCTGCATGACATCTCCTGGACCGGTGTCCATTATTTACATTTGTCAGGTGTATTGCTCGCCCAGAGACACTCCTGCATCTGAGTGGAGTGAAACCCACACAGCTGCTATGCCCGCCCCTCCGCTTCCCATTGACAGAAGCCTTTGTATTGTGTGAATGTGTTCACATTATACCAAGACTTTTGTAATTGGGCAGGAGGAGGGGCGGTCATAGCAGCTGCAACGGCTCTACTGCCAAAGATGCAGAGGTCAGAAGTATTAGCGTCCCTCTCCCAGAACTACAGAGATAGCCGTCTTCCAGGAGTACTATTAATGCTGTGTGTGTGTATATATATATATATATATATCCCCCCCTCAAAATTACACTCGCCTGCTCTCATTTTGCGAGTAAATTTAGAGGGCTGGCGAGTGTGGGCTGCCTGGGAGCGAGCAAGGAGAGGAGAGTCGCGTCGCCGCCGTCTGGTTGTTCAAAGCGCGGGGAACATTACAGCTTTCAATTCAATAGCTGTGCTCCCTGCCGTGCGATTCATATACAGCCCCTCCCACTTGTCCGGGCACTTTGAGACAGATCACCCAGGATTGGACGGGTGATCTGTCTATCAAAAGTTTCCCGGACAAGGGGGAGGGGGCTGTATAAGACTTGTGGCGGGGAAAACAGCTATGGAATTGAAAGCTGTTCCCCCGCCATTTGAACAACAAGGTGGCGGCTCCGGCTCCTCTCTCTTACCCAGCACAGGTAGGCTGTGATATGGGGACATTTGGCTGCAATGTGGGAACATTTGTCTGCAATGTGGGGACACATGCTGCATTGGTAGACATGGGCAGGCTGCATTTTTGGGCACGGATAAAGTGGTTGTTAATATTTTTATAACTTAATTATGCATAAAACATTTAAGTGTCATTTCATGAGATAATTTATGAGGGCGTGTCTAGGGGCGGGATTAGGGGGCAGGACATGGTAGGGGTTGGGCGGGGCAACTGGTGGGGAGTACGCCTTGAGGCCTGAAATCTGATTACTGTATAAATGCCACTGGCAGGGAAGGAGTTAACACAAGGGGGGCGATTGCATTACTTAGCAAGCGATTCTAATTGTGGGGGGGGGGGGGGGGGGGGGGGGGGACTGACTAGAGGAGACGACCGTTCGGTGTATCTATATACTAGGAACACACAATCTGTCTCCTCTCCCTTGACAGGACATGGATCTGTGTTTATACACACAGATACACATTCCTGCCCTGTCACCAGCGATCGCGGCTGCCGGGCATAGTCTCCAAAGATGCGCGCCCCCTATAGCGCCGAGGACGTCATAGGACGCCCACCCAGGATGAGCGATCCCACCTGTGGACGTCATACCACTGGGAAGTGGTTAAAGTTCACCAAAACACTGTGATCATCTTTAAAGTGGAATTAAACCCATCCATTAAATGGGTTTAAAAAAAAAAAAAAAAAAAGTTACATGCTCGGCATGCCAACTGTCACATTTGCTTGTGTTCTCAACCAAACTGTCAAACCATCAAATGGCTGGTGTCATAATGGATCACATGTGTAGCACCATGGCAGTTGCAGATCAAACAGACCACAATGGCAGCTTCCTTGGCTGAAAAGGATAGGAGGGTTTAGTTCCACTTTACCAATCTAATGAATACAGAGTTGCATTCATTTGTGTCTTTAGCATTTGCCTAGAGTTCCCCTTTATGTTGTGTCTTGTATAATGAAGAGCTACTTGGCTGCAGAATATTTTGCAAACCCAATTTCCTTTGATGGCGGTACCTCACCTTCTCGGAGGACTTGTTCAGCTTTTCCACGCTGCTGTTGCTCTCTAGACAGATTCCCTCATCCAAGGCGTCATCAGTGCAGAAGTCATTGCTCATCTGATCGCTGTGACAGCTTCCTTCGTTCTCTGCTCCGCTGTCTGTGCAGCTCTCCGTCTGAGGAGACTTCTTACAAAGAGGAAACAAGTTGGCATGATTACACAGAAGAGGACAGCTACAGGATCACACAAAAGTAAGTACACCCTCACAATTTATTTGTAAATATTTCCTTGTATCTTTTCATGTGACAACACTGAAGAAATGACACTTTGTATCTACAATGTTGTGTAGTGAGTGTACAGCTTGTATAACAGTGTAAATTTGCCGTCCCCTCAAAATAACTCAACACACAGCCATTAATGTCTAAACCGCTGGCAACAAAAGTGAGTAAACCTCAGCAAACTATTTACGGTCTTTCTTGTGCATCATCTTTAGAAGAGGCTTCTTTCTGGGACAACAGCCATGCAGACCAATTTGATGCAGTGTGCGGTGTTTGGTCTGAGCAACAGGCTGACCCCCCCCCCCCTCCCTTCAACGCTGGCAGCAATCATAAGTCTATTTTCCAAAGACAACCTCTGGATATGACGCTGAGCACGTGACCTCAACTTCTTTAGTCGAGCCCTGTTCTGAGGGGAACCCGTCCTGTTATACTGCTGTATGGTCTTGGCCACCGTGCTACAGCTCAGTTTCAGGGTATTGCCAATTTTCTTATAGCCTAGGCCAGGGGTGCCCAACCGGTGGCCTGCGGAGCCTTCTGATGTGGCCCGCGACCTCCTGTTCTGGGGTGGAATAAAATAGAATACGGTTATTAAAGGTAAGTTTATTACTAAAGTCACAGTGTATATATGGGCATATGTGTTCTGCAGTGGTTACTGGGCTGCTTTCAATCTGCAGAGAAGTGCACCTGTGGGTTACCTGCACTGAGCCATAGACTTCTATTACCTGCAAGTTTGGTGTGCTGAGAGTAAAGTGGGCTCTATAGAGCTGAGTGAGCTGCCATCCACCCGCTCCGCTCATTGTGGCCCGTGACCGGTTACCAAGTCACTTAAGTGGCCCTTGCTCTTCAAAAGGTTGGGCACCCCTGGCCTAGGCCATCTTAATGTAGAGTAACAATTCTTCTTTTCTTCAGATCCCCAGATTTCTTTGCCATGAGGTGCCATGTTGAACTTCCAGTGACCAGTATGAGAGAGTGAGAGCGATAACACCAAATTTAACACACCTGCTCCCTATTCACACCTGAGACCTTGTAACACTAACGAGTCGCATGACACCGGGGAAGGAAAATGGCTAATTAGGCCCAATTTGGACATTTTCACTTAGGGGTGTACTCACTTTTGTTGCCAGCGGTTTAGACATTAATGGCTGTGTTTTGAGTTATTTGAGGGGACGGCAAATTTACACTGTTATACAAGCTGTCCACTCACTACACAACATTGTAGATACAAAGTGTCATTTCTTCAGTGTTGTCACATGAAAAGATAGAGACACGAAATCCACAGAACTCCCCCCAACAACAACACAGAGCGATCAGATTACCTCATCTTCAACATCAATGAAAGGGCTCATGTCCAGTTCCTCGGGGAAGGTCATTCGATCGTTCAGCTTGATTCGGTGCATGCTGGTGTAATCAAAGTCGAACCTCTTCAGCTGCAGAGTCAGCAGATATGGGAAGTGCAGGAAGCGCAGGCCCTGGAGAAGCAGATCTCAGGTCAGACTCTCATGGGACAGATGCACAAGAGGCCCAGGATCTCCTATTTTTGATATCCGGTAATTAAAAAATTACTGTTTTAGGCCCCTTTGACATGTGTGCGACTTGGGACTGCATTAAGGCAAGTTTCACATAACGTGCTAGTATATGATGCATACTAGCACATTATAACTTTGCAGGTTTAACCACTTAACGACTGCCGCACGTACATATACGTCAGCAGAATGGCACGTACAGGCAGATGGGTGTACCCGTACGTCCCTGCCTAGACGTGGGTCCGATCGGGACCCCCCTGGTACATGCGGCGGTCGGAAATCGTCTGGGAGCGATCCGGGATGAGGGGGCGGCTATTCGTTTCTAGCCACCCCCCCGCGATCGCTCCCCGGAGCTGAAGAACGGGGAGAGCCGTATGTAAACACGGCTTCCCCGTTCTTCACTGTGGCGACTGCATCAATCGTGTGATCCCTTTTATAGGGAGACTCGATCGATGACGTCAGACCTACAGCCACACCCCCCTACAGTTGTAAACACACACTAGGTGAAACATAACTCCTTCAGCGCCCCCTGTGGTTAACTCCCAAACTGCAACTGTCATTTTCACAATAAACAATGCAATTTAAATGCATTTTTTGCTGTGAAAATGACAATGGTCCCAAAAATGTGTCAAAATTGTCCGAAGTGTCCGCCATAATGTCGCAGTCATGGAAAAAAAAATCGCTGATCGCCGCCATTAGTAGCAATTTTTTTTTTTATAAAAATGCAATAAAACTATCCCCTATTTTGTAAACGCTATACATTTTGCGCAAACCAATCGATAAACGCTTATTGCGTTTTTTTTACCAAAAATACGTATCGGCCTGAACTGAGGAGAAAAAAAAAAAATTTTGTTATATATTTTAGGGGATATTTATAATATTTTTTTCAAAACTGTCGCTCTATTTTTGATTATAGCGCAAAAAATAAAAACCGCAGAGGTGATCAAATGCCACCAAAAGAAAGCTCTATTTGTGGGAAAAAAAGGAGGTAAATTTTGTTTGGGAGCCACGTCGCACGACCAAGCAATTGTCTGTTAAAGCGACGCAGTGCCGAATCGCAAAACCTGGCCTGGGCCTTTAGCTGCATTTTGGTGCGGGGCTTAAGTGGTTAAAAAAAAAAAACACACAAGGCAGTTTACTACCACTTTAGTGGGACAGACACCAGAAACAAGCAAAGGCCAATAAATATAGATTTCCCTTCCTCCCCCCACCATACACACACCCTACCTTCCTGGCATCGCACTTCTTCTTACAGCGCTCGCAGAAGTACTGGTTGGGACCGTCCAGAGTCTCAGGTTGGATGAACGCATGAAGAGCTTCTTCCTGGCAGAACAAAAAACACAAAATTCTGCTTATAAAAATGGCTGAAGATCAACAGACCTATATAACATGACGGCAAGTGTAGTCTTACAGTGAGGAGGGAAATAAGTATTTGAATGAATTTTTATATATAAATAATTTTTTTTTTGTTTTTTTGTTTTTTTTTTAAGGGAAAGTGTGGATTTGATATCAGAATTTAAATCCCCTTTTGAAGATGGGAGAAAAAAAAAAAGCTCCCTATTTCGTGACTCTTTAAATCCCACCACCTTATGACCCCCATACCATACAAAAAGGAGGGACTTGTCACCCTGTAAACCAGAAAGAACTTAATAGTTCTTTATTTTGTGACTGCGACATCTCTTTGGAACACCACTTCCCATTCTTGTAGCCCCATCCCACCAAAATCATTCATGAGGCAAAAAAAAAAAAAAAGGGGGGGGGGGGAGAACTACTTCTCCCCTATTTCTTCCCCCTTCCCTACAACCCTCGGTGCTCTTCATGAAGTGTTAACTAATTTAATTAATTCCCCCTCCCTACTGTGCAAATAATCCAGATAAATTAGTGTAATGGAAAAAAAAAAAAGGGGGGGGGGGGGAACCAAAGTCCCTGTAGGTGTACATTAGAGCGAGAGCAATAATTCCAGCACTAGACCTCTTCTGTAACTCTAAACTGGTAACATGTTAAAGATTTTAAAGAGTCGCCTTTGGAGATGTTTAATAACCAAAAGTTTGGCGCCATTGCACGAGTGTGCGTAATTTTAAAACGTGACGCGTTAGGTATCCATTTACTCAGCATAACATCTTTTTTAATAAAAATTGGACTAACTTTACTGTGTTATTTTTTTTATTCGTAAAAACTTTTTTTTACAAAATAAAAATAAAGCGTTTGAAAACTTCCTGTGTGATGTCGAAAGTGCATTATATATATATATATATATATATATATATATATATATATATATATATATATATATATATATATATATATATATATATATTGGGGGTTCTGAGTAATTTTCTAGCAAAAAAATTTTTTTTTACATGGAGGAGAGAAGTGCCAGAATAGGCCCGTATAGAAGCGGTTAAAGCAGAGTCCCACCCTAAAGTGGAACAAAGACAGATATCCTTTCCCACTTCCTGGAGTCTGGCCGTGACGTCACCGCGGGGCTCCCTCCTCCTCCCTTGGCCGCCCGGCTAATAGAGAGGAGCGGGGCCTCGCACATGCGCAGTAGGGTTGCCAGCAGTGAAGCCAAAAGGCTTCACTGCCGGGTTCCCTTACCCGCAATGGCAACGGCAGCACCCGACAGCTGATGGGAAAAATCAGCTGCGGTGCCGACATCAAGGGACTCCAGGACAGGCAAGTCTCCATTGATTAAAAGCCTGCAGCATGCTTTTTTTGCCCGGGGGTTACCAGGAACACCCCTTTAAGGAGGACCAGCAATAAGGAGACGGCCCCCAGTACATACCACACTACCAAACGCTGTGCTGGCGCCATACGGCCTGATGACAAGAGGGATGTCTAGAAAGGTGTCGATCCTCCAGCTCTCATAGCCGCACTCCAAGCATCGAACGTAATCTTTCAGCTTCCCCTGATACAGCTGATTGATGAGGTCGGCCTGCCAATAAAAAGAAACAAAAAAATAAATAAAACTGCAACAGATTGAAGTGGAATTCCTGCAAAACTTATTCTGAATGGGCCAGGTAACTAATAAATTAGACCCTCTGTCACGTTTTTACTGCTGCCTGTGCTCCCTGTTGGGGAGATTCCTCCTCAATTCCCATTCCAGCTGAGACTGGAGGCGATAGAAAATCTCCCAGTGGAGCGCGCACTGGAATAAAAAACCCTGACGGGTTTTTAGATGAAAAAATGCAACAGTTTCACTTGTGCGTCAGGATGAATCTCTCAAACACAGCGTCTCCCCGCAGGGATGTAGTCCCAAGGGAGGGGGCGAGCACGCTGACTAACCCCCATGGCTCGGAAGATGGGGGCAAGCTTACTGAGGAGAAACAGGAAGTGAGAAATTCACACAAAGAAAAAAAACAATGTCGCAGTCACAAAAAATAAATAAATAAAAAATAATCGCTGATCGCCGCCATTCGTAGTAAATTTTTTTTTTTATAAAAATGCAATAAAACTATCCCCTATTTTGTAAACACTATAAATTTTGCGCAAACCAATCAATGCTTATTGCGATGTTTACCAAAAATATGTAGAAGAATACGTATCGGCCTAGACTGAGGAAAAAACTTTTTTTATATCTTTTTTGGGGGATATTTATTATAGCAAAAAGGAAAAAATATTGAATCTTTTTCAAAATTGTCGCTCTATTTTTGTTTATAGCGCAAAAAATAAAAAAACGCAGAGGTAATCAAATACCACCAAAAGAAAGCTCTATTTGTGGGGAAAAAAGGACGGCAATTTTGTTTGGGAGCCACGTCGCACGACCGCGCAATTGTCAGTTAAAGCGACGCGGTGCCGAATCGCAAAAACTGGCCGGGACCTTTACCTGCATTTTGGTCCGGGTATATAAAATACGTATTCTACATATTTTTGGTAAAAAATAAAAATCCCAATAAGCGTTTATCGATTGGTTTGCGCAAAATGTATAGTGTTTACAAAATAGGGGATAGTTTTATTGCATTTTTTTTTTTTTTTTACTACTAATGGCGGCGATCAGCGATTTTTTTCGTGACTGCGACATTATGGCGGACACATCGGACAATTTTGACACATTTTTGGGACAATTGTCATTTTCACAGCAAAAAATGCTATAAAAATGCATTGTTTACTGTGAAAATTACAATTGCAGTTTGGGAGCTAACCACTAGGGGGCGCTGAAGGTGTTAAGTGTGACCTCATATGTGTTTCTAACTGTAGGGGGCGGGGCTGGACGTGTGACGTCATTGATCGTGCCTCCCTATAACAAGGAATACACGATCAATGACGGCGCCACAGTGAAGAACGGGGAAGGTGTGTTTACACACAGCTCTCCTCGTTCTTCAGCTCCGGGGATCGATCGCGGGATAGCAGCGGCGATCGGGTCCGCGGGGCCCTGGGCACTTAAAGAGGATGTACAGGTACGTGCTTGTGCCCAGCCGTGCCATTCTGCCAACATATGTGCAGGAGGCGGTCCTTAAGTGGTTAAGAAATCAGATTTATGATATGAAGGCACTCTATGAACAAGGAGGCTCAGTCCTACTAAAGGGGCGGAGCTGTACAATGAACATACTGCCTAACTTGAGCAATGTATATCTTCAGCAGTCCCCCCCCCCCCCTCCAGAGACACTAACCTGCTCCGTCTGCTTCCATTTCTGCTCCAGAGCATCAAACATGACCCTACAGAGCTCCTGCACATCATGCTGCTGCCAGGCTGTCAAACACAACAATAGTCAGGGCTTAGGGTATGCTTAGACATGATACTCTAACAATATATGCTTTATCAAAGTTTTACCTTCACTACTATCCCAGCCGAAACTCCGCGTCACGTCTGTGGTTTCAATCGCCCTTTTTTTACTGGTCTGTAATAAGACGAAGAGCCTCTGCAGTTGGTAGGGGATGCTGGTCACTGGGTCCTCATCAGGATCTTCAAACTCCCACCTGTCAGGACAACATGTTAATGCTAAACATCAAGCAGATTTATATTGGTTCAAAAATCCATGTATGTGTTCATTTATAATAAAAGTGAATTTTAGGAGTGGCATAAAACACCTTAAAGGGGTTGTAAACCCTCATGTCACCCTGGCAGTGACCGGCCCCCCAGTTTTACTTACCTGAGCCCCGTAATTCCCTCGGCGGAGACACGTTCTCCCTCTCTGCACAGGGTCCCAGCTCTTGATTGCATAGATTGATAGCAGCAAAGCCATTTGCTGTCAATCAAATCCAATGACGCGGGCGTCTGGGGGGAGGGGCCAAGTCTGGCATTCGTGTCTATGGACGCAAATGCTGGACTTGGAAGCGCACCATGGTAACCCCCTGGGAGAGTGCTTCTCTTAGGGGGTTCTCTGATGCGAAGAGGCGCCACAAGAGCCGCCGTGGGACCCCAGAAGAGGAGGATTGAGGCCACTCTGTGCAAAACGAGTAAGTATGACATTTTTTTTTAAAATAACACTGATTGGGGGGGGTTGGGTTTTTATGACAGGGCAGAGACTAAAAAACAGATGCATGCAGAATCTGATGCCGCTGTGTATGGAAACCAATTACCTTACAGGCTTTATTTTCAAAGCGTCACGATTGGGTTACCATGTACAACCGCACCAGGGGCAGACAAGACCAGCCACCCTGCACGGGGGGGGGGAAGAGAGAGAGAGAGAGAGAGAGAGAGAGACCTGCAGGCTCCACCCACTACAGGCCGCCTGTAGAAAACTACAAAAGGGGGCAGAGACAAGACCGGTCACCCGAGTGCAAAGCTGTGGGAGTGGCCCAGCACGCACCGCCCACTACAGGCTGCCTGCAGAAAACTACAGGAGGGGGGAAAAAGACCTGGAAGCCGATTGGTTACCATGCACAGGCGCACTAGATTCTGTGTGTACCAGTTTTAGTAAATATCCCCATGTCAGAAAAATTAGCCTGTGGCTCGTCCATCACCATTAAAAAATAAATTGCACAATACTAACTTGTAGAGAGCGTTGCGGAACTCCGGGGTCATATACAGTGTTTGCAGCAGGCTGTTCAGGTAGCAGGTCATGGCTTGGTTTACTAAACCCACGTAACCTGGAAGGAGAGAGATGAAAAGCGTAGGAAACGTCAGGACCAGGAGAAACATCGCCTCCTCGTTGTGGAGGACGCCATGGAATGTCAGCGGAGGGTGGACACATACCAGTGTCTGATTTATTGAGCAGCGATGAATAGGAGTAGTTCTGACTGACGTAGTCGCTGGTGCAGCCCACAGAGCCGTCCCTGGGAAGAGGTCCAATGAACTTCTCCGGCGTGCTGTCATCGAGACCGCTGCTGTCCGCCGTGCCCGATTCATCCTACATCAGATCACAGGATAGACAACAACTTTACTAAGAGAGGCCTGGATTCAGCTCTTAAAGGGATTGTAAAGGTAAAAAAAAAAAAAAATTCCCCCAAATAGCTTCCTTTCCCTTAGTGCAGTCCTCCTTCACTTACCTCATCCTTCCATTTTGCTTTTAAATGTCCTTATTTCTTCTGAGAAATCCTCACTTCCTGTTCTTCTGTCTAACTCCACACAGTAATGCAAGGCTTTCTCCCTGGTGTGGAGTGTCGTGCTCGCCCCCCTCCCTTGGACTACAGGAGAGTCTGTACGCCCACTAACACACAGCTCTTTTCTCTATCTGCAACGTAGAGAGCGTCCTGACTCTCCTGTAGTCCAAGGGAGGGTGCGAGCACGACACTCCACACCAGGGAGAAAGCCTTGCATTACTGTGTGGAGTTACAGACAGAAGAACAGAAAGTGAGGATTTCACAGAAGAAATAAGGACATTTAAAAGCAAAATGGAAGGATGAGGTAAGTGAAGGAGGACCGCACTAAGGTAAAGGAAGATATTTAAGGAAAAAAAAAAAAAAAATTGTACCTTTACAACCCCTTTAACCACTTGATTACCAGCCCGCGCCTTCTGCAGGCCTAAGCTTCCCTGGGCGCCAGGTCACAATTTCTTGTCGCAATTGTGACCGAGCGCCCGGATTTTGTCGAGCCCTGGGGTAAGATTTATAGATCTTTATTGGGGTGTAATAGACACAGGAGGGATCTTACCGATGTCAGCTGCGGCTGCTCCCCGTTCCTATCCGTTATATGGAGGAAATTCTTCTTCCCCGCCTCAAAGCCGGCATCCAGTAGAGACTGATCCGGGCTGGAATCCAGCTCAGTCTGAAAAAGAATAAGACGATGATGGCGACTGGACTTGAGAAAATGATAAAACGCCTTCCCGCCATCTGTCTCCATCTTTTAGAGGCAAACTCTGCCCAATGACAATATGAACCAAAAGTACATCAGACAATAACATTTTTATAAAACCCTAAAATAAATGTTATTACAAGACACAGCCGCTGACCTCAGCACTTACCTTGTGTGCTGCGTATCCTTTGGAAGGCTTGCCTTTGCCTTGCCAACTCAGCCCATCCCCCAGTTGCTGCCCCAGCATTCCTGTTTTAGGGTACATTGCCTTGCAGAGTCCTATGCTGCCCTCCTGTAACCACCCTTTCATGTGCATTCATGAACTATGGCCTGACATGCAGGCGCGGCCTGTACCACACATGCCCAGGCAGCCCAAGATACAAGAACGTCAATGACAGGGCATGCACATGCAAGGGGAAAAGTACTGATGGGACATGTAGTCCCAAAGATCAGGTGGTTCCCAGAGTATGCACTCCCAGACTGAAGGTCTGGGGTAGCGGCACAAAAGAATCCAGGGGGCTGCAGTAGTAAAAAAGACAAAAATATGTTTGGAGACACCATTGGAAATAACTTTCCAGTGATAAATGGGTCAAAGGAAACGCATTTCCAATAAAAAAAAAAAAATGGAGGCTTTGGTACTATAATTTTTTATAGTACTACTATATATTTTTTTACCAAATCCATATTTAACCACTTACGGACCGCCTCCTGAACATATACGTCGGCAGAATGGCACGGCTGGGCACAAGCACGTACCTGTACGTCCTCTTTAAGAGCCCGGTACCACCAAAAGAAAGCTCTATTTGTGGGGAAAAAAGGACGCCAATTTTGTTTGGGAGCCACGTCGCACGACTGCACAATTGTCAGTTAAAGCGACGCAGTGCCGAATCTCAAAAACTGTCCGGGTCCTTTACCTGCATTTTGGTCCGTGTCTTAAGTGGTTAACCACTTGCCGCCCGCCCACCCACTGTCAAATGACAGAGGAGCGGTGCAACTCTTGTTCTGGGTGGACGTCATGCAGCGTGGGCACGCCGTGTTCCTAGGACACGGCGCGGCACCGATCTCTGTAAAAAGCCGATGAGGTTTCATACCATAAAGGTGCTTAATCATAGCTATGATTAAGCACCTTCTTACGGTATGAAACGCGTCAGCAGCTTTTCCTGTAACATGAAGTGACTGTATTGGATTTCATCTGCTACACAACATATCAATAAAGATACCTTTAACGATGTGCGGCCGTCCAGGATTTTTTCTTCCTTCCACATAGACTGGATAAAGTATTCGTGTACAAAAGGGATATGCAATTAGCGGAACTCCAGCTGTTGCAGAACTACAAGTCCCATGAGGCATAGCAAGACTGACAGCCACAAGCATGACACCCAGAGGCAGAGGCATGATGGGACTTGTAGTTCTGCAACAGCTGGAGGTCCGCTAATAGCATACCCCTGGTGTACACTGTACCGTTGTCAGTATTCTGGGCCTAACTAACCCCCAAAACTCAGGCACCAATTCTAAGAGGCCAAAAAGCACAAGCCCTGCTTTGGTATCAGTTTAAGAACAGATGGGAGGTCTGATCACCCACCATGTCTTCCGTGCTGCCTACATTCCCCCTCTTCAGGCTGAAGGTCCCGCTCACGTAGCCCACTTTGCCAGCCACATCCTTCAAGAGCTGGTGCACGGTGGTGGAGGCCGGGAGGTTCAGAGTGATGCGTTCATTGATGGTCTTGCAGTTGGTGGTGTCTTGGACTATGCACAGCACTCGGGGCTCATCGGCAGCATTCTCTATCTGGAAGAGATGGTAAAAGGAAGGAGGTCAGAGGGCTAGATCTACCGCACGGGGTGCGACAGCGCCATGCACTGGTTGCTCTGTGCACTTACAGGCTGCCAGCAGAAACAAACAATTTAAAAAGAGTAAATTATATATTTAAAAGCGGAGGTTCACCCCAAAACATTTTTCTACCTTTACATTGTGCTCGCTTGCAACGACAGTATGAGTTTTTTTTCCCGCTGTACATACCTTTGTACGGCTATTTTTTCCCACGGCTTCCGGGTAGTGAATCACGCGGGAGTGGGCGTTCCTATCCAGCAGGTGATTGACGTTATGACAAAAACTACCTCCCCCGTCGCATAAAGAGCTTCACGAGTTGCCGAAAGAAGCCGAACGGCGGTGCGCAGGCGCCGTATAGCGCCGACACGTCTTCTTTCGGCAACTCGTGACGCTCCTTATGCGATTGGGGAGGGGGTCGTTTTTGTCATCACGTCAATCACCTGCTGGATACGAAAGCCCACTCCCGCGTGATTCACTACCCGGAAGCCAGGGAAGAAAATAGCTGTACGAGGTATGTACAGCAAAAAAAAAAAAAAAAAAAACGGCATACTGTCATTGTCGAGAGTCAGCTCAATGTAATGTTAGAATATAGTTTTTAGGGTGAACCCCTGCTTTAAGTAGAATAGAGAAAGCTAGAACGCCCCTGCCAGGTTTCTATTAGTCCGATGACCCTTTTGACAGATTTCCTTACACTTCCTGCTTTGGTGACCACGCTAATTCCAGGACAGGAAGTGAAAGAAAAACTACAAAATGAGGATTTAGACAGCAATGAAAGCTGGCAGAGTGTCAAATTCTTACTGAACTCTACAAAAAAATATATTTAAAGTTTAAACGGCTTATATTTTGCCTTTCCTGGTCACACACACCCTTTACCCAATCAACATTCTTTTTTAGTTTTAATAAAACTTTTCCACATTCATTATATACATTATTTTGTCATGATGTCATCACTGGGTCTCTAGGCTGCAATGCAGACAAGGTCAGGGGTCAGCAGGGGGCTGTACAGAGCTTTCTGAACACATCACAGCAGGTGGGCGGGCTCTTAGGAGGAGTTATGCAAATACCAATGCCTTGATGGGCGGGTTCCAGTCTGGAGGAGTGGGCATTCCTAGGCAGATGGTATTTGCACGCAGACCACCCTAGGCAACGTCCACATCTGATGCTGTGATTGAAAGAACTGAAATCCAATGAATGAAAAGGGGTGGGGCCAGGAACAGTCAGGCTGAGGAAGAAAACGCTAGATGACGCTGGATGTCCTCCAGCCAGGAAATGAGGCGGGCTCCAGCTAGCTGCAGCTTAATGCACATTGTGAGAACCTCACAGAGTGCAGTGAAATCAGAGGAAGCCATTTCAGTCCAGGAGAGGAGGTCATCAGAAACTTCAATGGAGCATGCAATAGGCAGAGCAGGGCCACAGAGACGGCAGGAGCAGGAAAGAGGCGAGGGGGGCCACAGAGACGGCAGGAGCAGGAAAGAGGCGGAGCAGGGCCACAGAGACGGCAGGAGCAGGAAAGAGGCGGAGCAGGGCCACAGAGACGGCAGGAGCAGGAAAGAGGCGGAGCAGGGCCACAGAGACGGCAGGAGCAGGAAAGAGGCGGAGCAGGGCCACAGAGACGGCAGGAGCAGGGAAGAGGCGGAGCAGGGCCAAAGAGACGGCAGGAAAGAGGCGGAGCAGGGCCAAAGAGACGGCAGGAAAGAGGCGGAGCAGGGCCACAGAGACGGCAGGGGCAGGGAAGAGGCGGAGCAGGGCCACAGAGACGGCAGGAGCAGGGCCACAGAGACGACAGGAGCAGGAAAGAGGCGGAGCAGGGCCACAGAGACGGCAGGAGCAGGGCCACAGAGACGACAGGAGCAGGAAAGAGGCGGAGCAGGGCCACAGAGACGGCAGGAGCAGGAAAGAGGCGGAGCAGGGCCACAGAGACGGCAGGAGCAGGAAAGAGGCGGAGCAGGGCCACAGAGACGGCAGGAGCAGGAAAGAGGCGGAGCAGGGCCACAGAGACGGCAGGAGCAGGGCCACAGAGACGGAGCAGGGCCACAGAGACGGCAGGAGCAGGGCCACAGAGACGACAGGAGCAGGAAAGAGGCGGAGCAGGGCCACAGAGACGGGCAGGAGCAGGAAAAAGGCCGAGCAGGAGGCACAGAGACTGCAGAAGCAGGAAAGAGGCCGAGCAGGAGGCACAGAGACTGCAGAAGCAGGAAAGAGGCCGAGCAGGAGGCACAGAGACGGCAGAAGCAGGAAAGAAGTGGAGCAGGGGCACAGACTGTACGAGCAGGCAGGAGATGGAGCAGGGGCACAGACTGCAGGATCAGACAGGGTAGGGGCACAGCCTCTAAGACCAGGCAAGGGATGAAACAGCAGCACAGAGACTGCAGGGGCACAAACAAAAGGTGGAGCAGGGGTACAGACTGCAGGAGCAGACAAGAGGCAGGGTAGGGGTACAGCCTCTAAGACCAGGCAAGGAGTTGGGCAGGGTTACAGACACTGCAGAAGCAGGCAAAAGGCAGGGCAGTGGCACAGAGTCTGTAGGAAGTAGCCAAGAGGCAGGGTAGTGGCACAGAGTCTGTAGGAAGTAGCCAAGAGGCAGGGTAGTGGCACAGAGTCTGTAGGAAGTAGCCAAGAGGCAGGGCAGTGGCACAGAGTCTGTAGGAGTAGACAATAGGCAGGGTAGTGGCACAGAGTCTGTAGGAAGTAGACAAGAGGCAGGGTAGTGGCACAGCACATTTATGAGTAGGCAATAATCTAAAAGGCCCTTAGAACATTCTGTCCAACCTTTGCCGTGTGCGGATTGAATGGATGTTATTATTCTAGGGATGTAGTGATGACGTTTGTTTAAAGGGCAAAACTGGTTAGACCTACTATAATAAGCACATGCAAATTTCCAGTTACTGGACTTGTGCAAGTAGGTAGAGTAAAGATGGCGTGCAAAATGCAGTAAACCCAAGTCTGGCCATACATTATACTATTTATTTTTTTGTTTTAGATTTACTGAAGCCATATAATGGGAAATCAAACCTAAACACTTTCAATTTGTATGCAACCAAGCAGGTCCTTTCACTACACAGTTGAAGGTAAATCTAATGAAAATTTAATTTAAAAAAATAAAATTAAAAATAAAATACATTGTATAATGTATGGTCAGATTTAGCAATATTTTTTTCTCTGATACAAACTTTGTACTCCATTATTCATGACCCTTATATGACTATCAGACACAGTCCAGCACAATCCGTATATCTAATGTTAGTGTTCAACACCGTGCAATATGGACGCCATGCTTCGGGAACACAACAACCGCAATACCTGCGAGAATTTCTTCTTCATTTCATTAAAGATACTCTGTCTGCAACTCCAAAATAACCCCTGGGACAGAGACGAGGCCCGTCAGACATTGGACAGATAACAGCATTCAACATTATCAACATTAAAGTATAAATTCTCAAAAGGGTTTTTATATATTTATTATTGGATGGTTTGGGGTGTTGCCACCTCTCCATAACAGGGAAAAGGATGAATCACAGCAATGTTAAAAAAAAACAAAACAAACACACACACAATTACATTTTTCCCCAATTGGTATAAAACTGTCACATGACCCAGCTCTCCCCCCCCCACATGGGAAACATAAGCAGCAGAGCTTCTAGTCCTCCAGGAAGACACTTAAAAAAATAAAAATAACTAATAAAATAAAATAAATTGGGGATGTAAATTCATTCATCATTGCACAAAGTTCTGGGGCACAATGCCTCCCAATGACACCCAACCATGGGACAGTGCCTCCCAATGACACCCAACCATGGGACGTTGCCTCCAAATGACACCCAACCATGGGACAGTGCCTCCCAATGACACCCAACCATGGGACGATGCCTCCCAATGACACCCAACCATGGGACGTTGCCTCCAAATGACACCCAACCATGGGACAGTGCCTCCCAATGACACCCAACCATGGGACAGTGCCTCCCAATGACACCCAACCATGGGACAGTGCCTCCCAATGACACCCAACCATGGGACAGTGCCTCCCAATGACACCCAACCATGGGACAGTGCCTCCCAATGACACCCAACCATGGGACAGTGCCTCCCAATGACACCCAACCATGGGACAGTGCCTCCCAATGACACCCAACCATGGGACAGTGCCTCCCAATGACACCCAACCATGGGACAGTGCCTCCCAATGACACCCAACCATGGGACAGTGCCTCCCAATGACACCCAACCATGGGACAGTGCCTCCCAATGACACCCAACCATGGGACAGTGCCTCCCAATGACACCCAACCATGGGACAGTGCCTCCCAATGACACCCAACCATGGGACAGTGCCTCCCAATGACACCCAACCATGGGACAGTGCCTCCCAATGACACCCAACCATGGGACAGTGCCTCCCAATGACACCCAACCATGGGACAGTGCCTCCCAATGACACCCAACCATGGGACAATGCCTCCCAATGACACCCAACCATGGGACAGTGCCTCCCAATGACACCCAACCATGGGACAGTGCCTCCCAATGACACCCAACCATGGGACAGTGCCTCCCAATGACACCCAACCATGGGACAGTGCCTCCCAATGACACCCAACCATGGGACAGTGCCTCCCAATGACACCCAACCATGGGACAGTGCCTCCCAATGACACCCAACCATGGGACAGTGCCTCCCAATGACACCCAACCATGGGACAGTGCCTCCCAATGACACCCAACCATGGGACAGTGCCTCCCAATGACACCCAACCATGGGACAGTGCCTCCCAATGACACCCAACCATGGGACAGTGCCTCCCAATGACACCCAACCATGGGACAGTGCCTCCCAATGACACCCAACCATGGGACAATGCCTCCCAATGACGCCCAACCATGGGACAATGCCTCCCAATGACGCCCAACCATGGGACAATGCCTCCCAATGACGCCCAACCATGGGACAATGCCTCCCAATGACGCCCAACAATGGGACAATTCCTCCCAATGACAGCCAACAATGGGACAATTCCTCCCAATGACAGCCAACAATGGGACAATTCCTCCCAATGACAGCCAACAATGGGACAATTCCTCCCAATGACACCCAACAATGGGACAATTCCTCCCAATGACACCCAACAATGGGACAATTCCTCCCAATGACACCCAACAATGGGACAATTCCTCCCAATGACACCCAACAATGGGACAATTCCTCCCAATGACACCCAACAATGGGACAATTCCTCCCAATGACACCCAACAATGGGACAATTCCTCCCAATGACACCCAACAATGGGACAATTCCTCCCAATGACACCCAACAATGGGACAATTCCTCCCAATGACACCCAACAATGGGACAATTCCTCTCAATGACACCAATGATGGGGGTGGTTTACTCCAACTGGTGCTGGGACATTTTCTACTCCAGATGGCCGCAGTCCGGCCTCAAAGTCTGAAGGACAGTAAATCGGCCCTTTGTTTAGAAAGTTTGGAGACCCCTGCCCTAGATGTTTAAACCCTTTCCAGCCAGTGAAATTGGTACAGTGACAGTACAGAGTATTATCACTGTATTAGTGTCCCCACAAAGTGTCAGTCAGTGAGCGGCAATATCGCAGTCCTGTTATAAGTCGCTGATCTCTGCCATTTCTAGTATAAAAAATAATTTTAAAAAAAGAAAAAAAAAAAATCAGATGATATATATATATATATATATATATATATATATATATAAAATCCCATAGTTTGTAGACGTAATAACATTTGCGCAAACCAATCAATACACGGCGCTTATTGGGTTGTTTTTGGTATAAAAAAAACACACACACATTTAGCAGAATACATATTGGGCTAACTTAATAAACCGAATTTGGTTATTTACATTATTTTCCATTGGATATGTATTATAGCAGAAAGTAAAAAATATTCATTCCGTTTCAAAAAATTGTTTATAGCGCAAAAAATAAAAACCGCAGGAGGTGATCGAATACCACCAAAATAAAAAAATATTTGGGTACACGACCGCGAAATTGTCAGGTCTCACAGGGGGGGGGGGGGGGCACGTGGTAATCAACGCCCAAAAGCTTGAAGTAGCTTAATGCGTTTGCAAGCGTGAAGCACTTTTTTCCTGCCAAGACGCTGCTACCAGGAGGAAAGGCGTCTAGGAGAGACGGGCAAACGCCCCCCCCCCCCATATGTATGAGATCTCAGGCCGCAGCGCCAGGGGACTATAAATGCAGAATACTTTTCTGGAGCTTCACTTTGTAAATCCAAAAACATCCCCTCCCCCCTTCAGCACAGGTGAAAAAAATTTAATCATTAACTGACAACTTTATAAGGAAATACAATTCACACATAAAACACCTTCCTGTGTACAATAAACTGAGATCAGCCGGGAACCATCAACACCCGGGGGGGAGGACGCCAACTCCTCCTCCTCCTATACACCCATCACATGACCACCATACCACACCGACTTTACTATTACCAAGAAAAAGGTTTCTATGTAGTTTAACCACTTCAGCCCCGGACCATTTGGCTGGCCAAAGACCAAAGCACTTTTTGCGATTCGGCACTGTCGCTTTAACTGACAATTGCGCGGTCGTGCGACATGGCTCCCGAATAAAATGGACGTCCTTTTCCCCCCCACAAATAGAGATTTATTTTGGTGGTATTAAACTCTGCGGTTTCTATATAAAACAAAAATAGAGCAACAATTTAAAAAAAAAAAAAAAAAAAAAAAAATTGGGCCTTCTGCAGGCCTAAGCTTCCCCAGGTACCTGGTCACAATTTGTCGCAATTGCGCCCGGATTTTGTCGAGCCCTGCTTTAGAAGCATTAAAAAAAAAAAAAAAAAAAAAAAAGAAGAAGTGCAACTTTACCGCTTGCCGACCAGCCGCCGCAGTTTTACGGCGGCAGGTCGGCTCTGCTGGGCGAGATCACTTAATATTAGGTCATCTCGCCGAGCAGCCAATAGGGGCACGTGCGCACCGCCGGAGGCGCGCGCCCCACCGCCGACATGCGTGCCCGGCGGGTGCGATCACTGCCGGGCACCCGTGAACGCTCATTACAGAGCGAGAACCGGGCGTGCGTATGTGTAAACACACAGCTCGCAGTCCTGTCAGGGGGAGAAATGCCTGATTGTCCGTTCATACAATGTATGAACAGCGATCAGTCATTTCCCCAAGTCAGTCCCCCCCCCCCTTCAGTAAGAACACAACGAGGGAACATACTTAACCCCTTCCTCGCCCCCTAGTGTTAACCCCCTTCCCTGCCAGTGGCATTTTTATAGTAATCAATGCATTTTTATAGCACTGATCGCTATAAAAACGCCAATGGTCCCAAAAATGTGTCAAAAGTGTCCGCCATAATGTCGCAGTACCGATAAAAATCGATGACCGCCGCCATTACTAGTAAAAAAAATAAAAATAATAAAAAAAAAGCCATAAAACTATGCCCTATCTTGTAAATGCTATAACTTTATAAACCAATCAAAACGCTTATTGCGATTTTTTTTACAAAAAATATGTAGAAGAATACGTATCGGCCTAAACCGAGGAAAAAAAAAATTGTTTATATATTTTTGGGAGATATTTTTTACAGCAAAAAGTTAAAAATATATATTTTTTTCAAAATTGTCGCTCTATTTTTGTTTATAGCGCAAAAACTAAAAACTGCAGAGGTGATCAAATACCACCAAAAGTAAGCTTTATTTGTGGAAAAAAAAAAAGACGCCAATTTTGTTTGGGAGCCACGTCGCAGGACCGCGCAATTGTCAGTTAAAGCGACGCAGTGCCGAATTGCAAAAAGTGGCCTGGTCTTTGACCAGCAATATGGTCCGGGGCTGAAGTGGTTAAAGAAAGTATCTAAAAAGGGAAATTAAATTTTATTAAAGAGCCTTATATACAAATGTAAGATTTCCTTTCCATAAGTCAGCTTGTGCTTTATGTTGATTGGCTCATTGGGTGTTGTAGATAAAAGAGATGAAGTCAGATCTGCGATGGAATAAATCTGAGATTACACCCGCCGCCGCCGCCAATCTGTGTTCACAACTCACTGGCTAAAGGTCATTCAAGGAGCAGAGCTTGGCGTGATTACTCTACAGAATACGCGATAGGACGGCCGACCTCCTCATCTCCGACACGGCCTGCCTCTTCCCCAATGCCAAGACGTGCCAGAAGCTAGGAGTTCACCATTGGCTCAGGGCCTGCAATAAGGACCAGAAGGGTCCCCAATAATTAACCAGAGGAGATTGAAGCAAACCGACACATAAAGTTAAATATTTCGAACAATCAACGGCACACCTTACTCTTTGCAATGATCAGAATAGCAGAAACACTGATCCCAAGTACATTGAGCCAACTAAAGAGCAGAACAGCAGATTGCAGGATTGGGCTCCCAGTGCCGGTATCTTTCTGTGCAGAGGACACTGGGACAGGATTTGGGGGGTCCAGAGTTTACAAGGAGCATTGCGAGATCCGGGAAGGGGTTGGCAGATCCGGTGTTCTGTCGAGATGTGACCGGCAATAGAATAGTGCCTGGGTGGTACTGCTCATGCGCCGCAAGGACCGCAGAACAGCCGAGTTTACAATTAGCTGTTGTCTCGCATGGCCGAGGTACGTTCATGTAGATGAGGGGCGGATATTTACAAGGGGTCGGATTTTTCGATGATGGGCAGTGCTGGGGGGTTGAATTTTTAACAATGGCCAAAGAAATCTGCAAAATAAATCTTTATCTGCTATTCGTTTTGAACGCTTGCGGTCCGCGTTTAGTGAATTGAAGGGCGGCATTTTCTATGATAAAGATACCTTTAACAGATTTGTTTGGCCATCGATAAAAAATCCGCCCCCAGCAATGCCCATCATGAAATACCCACCCCTGAACATGAATGTGCCCCGGCAACACAAGACAACAGATGATCGTAAAAATCAGCTCTTCTCAGGGTCCGCTCTGCGCATCAGGCCGGGAATTTCTCGACAGGACACTAGGAAGGGGTGGCATGAGATTTAATGGGAGGTTACAAGGGAGGGTTAGTTTGAGGAATCCAAAGTCCAGGGGAAAAAAAAAAAAAAAAAAAATCCAGGGAGGGTTAGCATGAGGGTTGGGGGTCCAGGGAGGATAGGTGTGACCCCGACCCTCATTGGTACCACTCAACAGTAACCCTTAAAATGAGATTTGGATCTCCCAGTACTCATACCTATCCTCCCTGGGCCCCCAGCCCTCATGCCAAACCTCCCTGGAGCCCCCCAACCTGTATTTAAAATTTATTTTGGATCTCTCAAACTGACCCTCCCTTGTAATGCCCACTAACACTCATGCCAACCCTCTATGAATCTTCCTACTATCACACCAACATTCCTCCCCGTTTGGCCACCCTTGCCGCTTACCCTCCCCAGATCTACCAACCCTGCCAGTTCTCACCTCTATCCTCCCTGAATCCTCAGCTCTCCTTGTAAGCCTCACAATAACCCACCTTGAAAAAAATCCTTGGATATCCCAACCCTCATGCTTTATCCTCCCTTGATCCTCAACACTCCTTGCAACACTCTGACCCTCACTGGTACCCACCCTAAACCCTTCTTGAAACTGACCTTGGATCTCCCAATTCCCTCACCTATCCTCCTTGGACCCCCAGCCCTCATGCCAACCCTCCCTGGATTTTTTTTTCTGTTTTGAACCTCTGAAGAACCTTGCCTCCTACACCCAAAGTCTGCTATTCTGAAGACAAGTAAAGGTACTCTCGGACATCTTTGCTTTAATTTACAAACCTTGGTAAACACGACAGGTTCACTTTTAGATTTACTAAGGAAAACAGTCTATCTAGATCAGTGGTCTCCAAACTGCGGCCCGGGGGCCGGATGTGGCCCTTTGCTTGCTTTTATCCGGCCCTTGGGGAACTATTTCATTCAATGACAACAACAATGGTACACCAACAATTGGGCCCAATGACACAAAAGATGGGGCACAATTCCTCCCAATGACATCAATGAGGCCCAATGACGGGGCACAATTCCTACCAATGACATCATCAATGAGGCCCAATGACATCATCAATGAGGCCCAATGACGGGGCACAATTCCTCCCAATGACATCATCAATGAGGCCCAATGACGGGGCACAATTCCTCCCAATGACATCATCAATGAGGCCCAATGACGGGGCACAATTCCTCCCAATGACATCATCAATGAGGCCCAATGACGGGGCACAATTCCTCCCAATGACATCATCAATGAAGCCCAAAGACGGGGCACAATTCCTCCCAATGACATCATCAATGAGGCCCAAAGACGGGGCACAATTCCTCCCAATGACATCATCAATGAGGCCCAATGACGGGGCACAATTCTTCCCAATGACATCATCAATGAGGCCCAATGACGGGGCACAATTCCTCCCAATGACATCATCAATGAGGCCCAAAGACGGGGCACAATTCCTACCAAAGACACTAAAGATGGGGATCAATTCCTCCCAATGACAACACTGAGGCCCAATTCCTACCAAAGACACCAACGATTGGGGCATAATTCCTCCCAATGACACAAGTGATGGGGCACAATTCCTCTCACTGATACCAAAGATGGGGCATGGTTTACTCCAACTGATGCCGGGACCTTTTTCTACTCCCGATGGCCACAGTCTGGCCCCCCTAAAGTAAAGTTGCCCTTTGCTTAGAAAGTTTGGAGACCCCTGATCTAGATCGAAGCTGCGATGTGTCAGACTGACACACCACAATACTGATCGCCGCGCTGCACGCCAGTGGCTTATCCTACTGGACGTCATATGATGCCCAGTCAGGATAATACAACCACTTTCCATATTTTGCTATATGGCGGGCAGGAAGTGGATTTACTAAGGAAAACAAGCAAATGTTTCAATAAAACTTTATCAACACCACCTACAGAGAGAACAGACAAATGTCTGTATAAATCTTCAACCCACAGTCGCGACTCACCTGGCTGAGGATTCGGAATTCACCTTTGGATTTGGAGCATGACTGAAACAGGTTGACCAGGAACCTGATCATGGAGGAGCCCGAGCTTTGAGGCATGTGGGGATTTTTCAGCACCTTCCTTTATGGTAGATACACCCTCCACCCAGCTCTGAGCAGGCCACGCTGACATGTTTCATAGCTCCAGAGACCGTTCCTAATCCCAGGACCACGGAAGGGGGGTGGGGGGGTCCTGTAGCCAACGCCAGCGTCCGGCGATATCCAAATGACCGTCTTTTCTGTGACTTTATTCAGAAGCGAAAGTCACAACCACTTCCTGCTTTCTGAGAAACTTTCTTACTCAATTCTTATCAGTAAGACTTTGAGCTGCAATATAACATCCACTATACCCTACGTCACCTGGTCAGGGCACAGGAATTCACACTGCAAGGAAGGAGAATGAGAGGCCCCAACGACGAGAGCGGCGGGTATAAAATGCCACCAGTCGCCGCATTTCATAAGATCATTGAGGAACAAATAGGTCAGATAGGCGCCTGAGTACCAGCAGAGCTTTGCCACCAAATTTGACAAGCGCAGGAGGAATTCAATTATAAAAGTATATCCAACACCAAAACTTTAGCCACTTGACTTCCGGAAGGTTTTACCCCCCCTTTATGACCAGGCCATTTTATGCTTTTCAGCACTGCGCTACTTTAACTGGTAATTGTGCGGTCATGCAACACTGACTGTACCCAACTGAAATTTATATTGGGGTTTTTTCCCCCCCATACAAATAGAGCTTTCTTTTGGTGGCATTTTATCACCTCTGGGATTTATTTTTTTTCCTTCTTGTAATTACATAAAACAAAAAATTAGTGCTGGTTCACACAGGGGAGACCTGTCAGGGGACAAGTCGCGCTCCATGCATTGCAATGGAACCGTTCTAATAAGAGCGACTCAAGTCATTACGACTTAGAAAAAAGGTTCCTGTACTACTTTGGGACGGAGCGACTTGCATTGACTTCGTCATTTTAAAAGCTGCGCTGTACGGGGCGCCCCGGTCTAAACCGACACTTGGTGATGCAACGAAATTTTGGCCGCCCAAAAAATAATGCCTGGGATTAATGTGCTGTGAGAAGCTCACAGTGTGCAGTGAAATTAGAGGAAGCCAATTCAGTCCAGGAGAGGAGATGATACAACTGTGCAAGACTGGAGGGAGGATTGAACGGCGAGGGACAGAAGTGAAGAGAATGACGCTCAGTCGATCGGCAGGGGTCACATGAGACTGGAGATAATCCCGGGCCAGGCTCACTAAGACGTATTACTGAACTAAGACCTCCCACAGCGCTTAATATCCACAATGAACTTCAGACTCCCAATTCTATTATCACCACCGAAGGGGCAACGTGACCGGGAGGAGCGCCCAACCCACCGACCATCAGACCGAGGAAACCAGCGCAATGACCTTCCTAGACTATCAGTAATTGTATCAGACCATCAGATTAGATCGAAACTGAGATCGGTAAAATGAGGGAGTGAGATTTCCAGATTGTCCACCAACCCAACTAAAGACCGATCGATATCTAGCTCTATGGTCATACAAACTAGAGAGACTTCAGGTCTCCGTCCCTCTCCTGTAGCACATCTGCAGTCTCTGACCCTCTTCCTGTAGCACATCTGCAGTCTCTGACCCTCTTCCTGTAGCACATCTGCAGTCTCTGACCCTCTTCCTGTAGCACATCTGCAGTCTCTGACCCTCTTCCTGTAGCACATCTGCAGTCTGTGACCCTCTTCCTGTAGCACATCTGCAGTCTCTGACCCTCTTCCTGTAGCACATCTGCAGTCTCTGACCCTCTTCCTGTAGCACATCTGCAGTCTCTGACCCTCTTCCTGTAGCACATCTGCAGTCTCTGACCCTCTTCCTGTAGCACATCTGCAGTCTCTGACCCTCTTCCTGTAGCACATCTGCAGTCTCTGACCCTCTTCCTGTAGCACATCTGCAGTCTCTGACCCTCTTCCTGTAGCACATCTGCAGTCTCTGACCCTCTTCCTGTAGCACATCTGCAGTCTCTGACCCTCTTCCTGTAGCACATCTGCAGTCTCTGACCCTCTTCCTGTAGCACATCTGCAGTCTCTGACCCTCTTCCTGTAGCACATCTGCAGTCTCTGACCCTCTTCCTGTAGCACATCTGCAGTCTCTGACCCTCTTCCTGTAGCACATCTGCAGTCTCTGACCCTCTTCCTGTAGCACATCTGCAGTCTCTGACCCTCTTCCTGTAGCACATCTGCAGTCTCTGACCCTCTTCCTGTAGCACATCTGCAGTCTCTGACCCTCTTCCTGTAGCACATCTGCAGTCTCTGACCCTCTTCCTGTAGCACATCTGCAGTCTCTGACCCTCTTCCTGTAGCACATCTGCAGTCTCTGACCCTCTTCCTGTAGCACATCTGCAGTCTCTGACCCTCTTCCTGTAGCACATCTGCAGTCTCTGACCCTCTTCCTGTAGCACATCTGCAGTCTCTGACCCTCTTCCTCTAGCACATCTGCAGTCTCTGACCCTCTTCCTGTAGCACATCTGCAGTCTCTGACCCTCTTCCTGTAGCACATCTGCAGTCTCTGACCCTCTTCCTGTAGCACATCTGCAGTCTCTGACCCTCTTCCTGTAGCACATCTGCAGTCTCTGACCCTCTTCCTGTAGCACATCTGCAGTCTCTGACCCTCTTCCTGTAGCACATCTGCAGTCTCTGACCCTCTTCCTGTAGCACATCTGCAGTCTGACCCTCTTCCTGTAGCACATCTGCAGTCTCTGACCCTCTTCCTGTAGCACATCTGCAGTCTCTGACCCTCTTCCTGTAGCACATCTGCAGTCTCTGACCCTCTTCCTGTAGCACATCTGCAGTCTCTGACCCTCTTCCTGTAGCACATCTGCAGTCTTTGACCCTCTCCTGTAGCACATCTGCAGTCTTTGACCCTCTCCTGTAGCGCTTCTGCTGTCTGACAGCTTTCTGCAGCATTACAATCACTTCTTATATGTGGCCCTTTGCTGCCATCAGGGGCCGCACTCATCATCAAAGTTGACCACCAATGATCCAAATCCTGCTAATAAAAAGGTGTCTTACAGTTGTAAATGAACCCATCTTAACCCTCCACCATTCCTTCTACACCTTATAAACCCAGAATCATATTGTAAAAATCTCTCCATGTTAGGGGTATTCTGTGCTCCTGCTTTGCAAAAACACAGGATCTCCATCTTCCCTACAAAACAGAAAACGACGATCTGCCTTGTTTGCATCAACCTCCTGTCTCTCTCGGGAACAATTGGCTGGTCCAAGCAGACTAACGGTCCACCAGACCTGCTGATTGGCTTCAGCTGTGTCCAATCACAGCAAGAGCAGGCCGCAGGAAGCGCACACCAGACCCGGAAGTGCAGAATTACGTACAGGTACGCGACTCTGACCCTATGATATGCAGTCAACAAGCGGATAATCAGTGGGTGCAACTATTATTTTATAATTTATTGTATTTATTCATTTTTTGCTAAAAGTTAATGACTACATAACACGATTACATCCATTCGTCTGAAGAAGAGACGAGTGCAGATCACACCGTCCAGTGACTGGATCGGCCGCACTCCGCACATCAACACCGATGACTCAGCGATGTCACCGCTTAAGATGCTTATTTACACAACCAAATAAGAGTGCGTCACACCGCTGGGTGCTGCCCTACATAATGCCGCTGGTCTTGGAGAATCCCAGGAGACCTGGCACCAAAAACATCTTCAAAATTTCATGTACAGTGCCTTGAAAAAGTATTCATACCCCCCTTGAGATTTTCCACATTTTGTCATGTTACAACCAAAAAGGTAAATGTATTTTATTGGGATTTTATGTGATGGACCAACACAAAGTGTCACATAATTGTGAAGTGGAAGGAAAATGATAAATGGATTTCAAAAGTTTTTACAAATAAATATGTGATAAGTGTGGGGGAGGGGGGGCATTAGTATTCAGCCCCCTTTACTCTGACACCCCCAACTAAAATCTAGAGGAACCAATTTGCCTTCAGAAGTCACCAAATTAGTAAATAGAGTCCACCTGTGTGTCATTTAATCTCAGTATAAATGCAGCTGTTCTGTGAAGCCCTCAGAGTTTTTTTAGAGAACCTTAGTGAACAAACAGCATCATGAAGGCCAGAGAACACACCAGACAGGTCAGGGATAAAGTTGTGGAGAAGTATAAAGCAGGGTTGGGTTATAATAAAATCTCCCAAGCTTTGAAGATCTCACGGAGCTTCTGTTCAATCCATCATCTGAAAATGGAAAGAGTATGGCACAACTGCAAACCTACCAAGACATGGCCGTCCACCTAAACTGACCCGGCCGGGCAAGGAGAACATTCATCAGAGAAGCAGCCAAGAGGTCCATGGTAACTCTGGAGGAGCTGCAGAGATCCACAGCTCAGGGGGGAGAATCTGTCCACAGGACAACTATTAGTGGTCTCTCCACAAATCTGCCCTTTATGGAAGAGTGACAAGAAGAAAGACATTGGAGGAAGAAAGACATGAGAAGTCCTGTTTGTGAGAAGCCATGTGGGGGAGGGGACACAGCAAACATGTGGAAGAAGGTGCTCTGGTCACATGACACCAAAATTGAACTTTTTGTCCTAAAAGCAAAACGCTATGTGTGGGGGGGGAAACCAACACTGAACATCACCCTGAACAAACCATCCTCACCGTGAAACATGGTGGAGAGGGAGAGATTCCGCTTTAAACTCTTGAATAAAAGAAAAATGTGTACATACATACCATGCAATGCAATTGGGGTTTGTCCTAGTTATTGCAAGCACTCTCTTAAAAATATTATCAACCCCTCCCCCTATTATTCGAAGGGCAAGACTCACTCTGTGCGCCCCCTAATACTTGCCTGAGCCCCATCTCGATCCAGCGATGTTGCACGAGTCTCAGCTGTCCAAGACTCTCCCTCCTGATTGGCTGAGACACACAGGGGGTGCCATTGGCTCCTGCTGCTGTCAAAGTCAGTGAGCCAATGACTGAGTGGGTGTTGCCGAGCCACAGCTCCGTGTCTGAATGGACACACAGAGCAGCAGCTTGGCTTTGGAGGGGGCATCACAGTGCTGGATCAGTGGTGTCCCCTACTTGGAACTGGTGGTGAGGAGACACTTAGGTGAGTATATTCATCTTCTAAGGGAAGGGGAAAAGAAATAAAGAAATTCATAGTAGGATGGGATAGAGGAGAATGAAATCTAGCACAATACAGGCCACCCCAAACTCGCTCTGAACTAGTGGTAGAGAAGGGGGGTCAGAGGAAGAGGTGATGCAGCAGTCAGAGGACAACAGCCCCTTTTTGACCCCCCCTGCGTTTAGCAATCGCTAGGTTTAGCATCCAGCAGCCCAGCGAATGTACAACTGACCTACAAACACAACAGTTGGGGGGGGGTGTCTGGAGTGACAGTTATGACAGCTGCAAGCCACACATGGGATGCCCGACAAGTGGCACGCCGTACTCTGCCAGCTGCTCCATAACGACCAAACCATAGAATGGAAAACGCCAAGGCAATGTTCAGACTTAAAGGAGAGGTCTACTCAGAAAATATGGTTTAGTTTTAGGTAAAATTTAAAGAAAAGACACAACCACTTTGCAAAATATGAATCAACGTGCTGGGATAAAAAATGTGTTAGGACCGCCCCCCTGATCATGTCATTCGCCTAGGCCAGCGGTTCTCAACCTCAGTCCTAGAGCTGCACGATTAATCGCGGAGAGAATCGCGATCTCGATCCTCCCCGCGGGATGACCCACGATTCTTTTGTGTCACCGCCCGTTCCACGTAACCAGCATGGAACGCAAATGGTGCCGATATCGGAACCGACGTCAGCAGCCTGCGCCGCTGGATGGATGCCTGGGCTTCTCTCACAGTTCTGTACAACTGTAGTGTGTATCCATGCGCCACCCAGTGGTTGCCAGCGGTACTGCTTCTGATGTATAAAAAAGAGACCAGTGTTATGTCTATAATGTTAAAGACCATATAACTCCTATGAAAAAAGCAGAATCAAAGCTTGATTCTGCTTTTTTCATAGGAGTTATGTGGTCTTTAACATTATAGACATAACACTGGTCTGTTTTTTATATATTCATATTTTCAGATAAATCACAGGTTTATTTATTTGGGGGGGGGGTTTCTGGCATTCAGTTTTTGAGAATCGTGATCTGTAGTCTAAGCAAAAGAATCGTGATTCTCATTTTGACCAGAATCGTGCAGCTCTACTGAGTCCTCAAGGACCCACAACAGGGACAGGTTTTCCTTTACTTTGCACAGCTGCTTTAAAAATCAATGACATGGTATTGATAGCAGCCATTTAATCTTTAAGGGAATTTTCCACAAAATGGCCCGTTGGGGGTACCCCGAGGACTGAGGTTGAGAACCACATGTGTCCAACACAAGGCCCTCAGGTCAAATACAGCCTGCCAAGCCATTTAATGAAGCACTAGCACCTCTCCTGCAGCACCCCCCCCCCCCCCCCGTCCATTTCCAGAAGTCAGCAGCGGGAAGAGGACGGAACTCCTGACAGATTCTGCACTTCTCATTGCAGCTGCAGAGAGGCTTGTCTCTGCCACCCCCCTCCCCCATCTCAGCAGTTCGTAGCAGGGGGGGGGGGGGGGGGGACAAAACTCCTTCCACAGATCCTGTGCTCCTCAATGCAGCCATAGAGGCTCATCTCCGCAGTTGGCAGCAGAGGGGAGGACAGAACTCCTCCTACAGATCCTGTACCTCACTGTGCAGCTGCAGCACCCTCTCTGGTCTCCGAAAATTCCGGTAGCCAACTCCCGACCATGTACTTTCTGCTTCCCAGCTCCACCCTCGGTTTCTTCCCAGCAGAAGCAGCACAAGGTAAGGGGGGGGGGTGCACCAAGATTTAAGGGAAGGTGGGGGACTCTTGACATCTGATGTTAGAGGGGGTGGGGTGCTCTGGCCATCTAATCTTACATATGCAACCAGCCATAACCATAATGCCATTGCATATTCCAGGAGGCACTGTACCTCCATAAGTAAAGGAGAAGGGGGCTGACCTAGTGGGGCATCATCCCGCCGGCGTCACCTGGAAAAGCTGGGGCACCTAAGGTTACGACAAAATGTGGCCCAACGGGGCAGAGTGGTGAGTTTTGTGCTCCTCTCTGCTACAAACTGCTGAGCCGGGGGGGGGGGGGGGGGGGGGGGGGGGGGGACAAGCCTCTCTGCAGCTGCACCAAGAAGCGCAGAATCCAGAATCTGGCAGAGGAGTTCCGTCCTCTTCCCACTGCTGACTTCTGGAATGGAGCAGGACGGAACGGGACGGGGGGTGGGGGAGGGATTAATGCTGCAGGAGAGGTGCGAGTGCCACAGAAAATCGCCTGGCCAGACCATATTTGTCCCGAGGGTCTTGTGTTTGACACATGTGGCCTAGGACAGTGGTTCTCAACCTCAGTCCTCAAGTACCCACAAATGGGCCATTTTTGGGTAAATTTCCTTAACCACTTCCATACCAGGCACTTACGCACCTTCCTGCCCAAGCCGATTTTCAGCGCTGTCGCACTTTGAATGACAATTGCGCGGTCGTGCTACACTGTACAAAAACAATTTTTTGTTTTTAAACGTTTATTTTTTTTCTGTTAATTTTTTTGTAAATACCGTATTTATCGGCGTATACTGCGCACCGTTTTGCCCTGAAAATTAGGGCAAATTCGTGGGTGCGCGGTATACGCCCATACCGGCTTCCCTCGCCGAGTTTGAACCACTGCGCTGGCATATACCGAGCGCAGTTACACTCGGGTATAGTCGGGCTCAGCTCCGCTCGCGGTCACGTCCTGGACATACAGGACGTGACCGCGAGAGGAGCCGAGCCCGACTATACCCGAGTGTACTGCGCTCGGTATATGCAGGCGCAGTGGTTCAAACTCAGCGCAGGAAGCACACCACGATGGCCGCCGGACCCGAGGAGGACACCACCAAAGCCGCAGACGGACCCGACAAGGCCGCGAGCAAGACACCAAAACTGTAAGTACCAAAATGTTGCGTGTCCACATTAGGGGTGCGCGCTATACGCCGGAGCGCACAATACCCCGATAAATACGGTAAGTATGTTATCTTCAATTATGGGCACCGATTGGCACTAAGGTGGCACTGATAGGCGGTGCTGGTATGCAGCACTGATGGGTACTCATGGGTGGCACTAATGGCATTGCTGGGCATCACTTGTTTTCTAGTCAGTGCCCATGTTGCCAGTCAGTGCCCATTTGTGGGCACTGATTGGCATCTATTTTAACATGTGGATGGCCATGGGGTACATACCTGGCCATCCACATGTTGCCCCCTTCCCTGGTGGTCCTGGTGGCTTCCCTGGTGGTCCAGTGTGGGCATCCACGGGGGTTCTACGCTGATAAACAATCAGCGTATACCCCACTGTCAGGAGAGCCGCCGTTCGGCTCTCCTATATTCGCGTCTATCAGACAGATTGGACACAGCTGATCAAGTGGTAAAGAGCCTCTACTGAGATCGGAGATGCAGGGTGTCAGACTGACACCCTGCATCACAGATCGCCGCGCTGCGCACCCCCACAGGTGCGCGCCGGCATGTTTTCCTGACTGGACGTCAATAGATGTCCAGTCAGGATAACAGAACCACTTCCCGGACGTCAATTTACTATTGGCCGGGCGGGAAGTGGTTAAAGATAAAAATAGCTCTTATCTTATCCATTGGCCTAGGACGGGTAAATGACAAAGTAGAAGTGGCTCTCAGTGGGACATCGCTGTATATCCATTGGGTAAGGAAGTATCTAAAATTGTGCAGAAGACAACCCCTGGTAAGCAAGAGTTAAGAAAAAGTTGGTAAGGGGGCGTGGCCAGAACCACCAAAATCCTAACAGTGAATGTGGCTTTCAATCAGTAAAATCCATTTACTGCAAAAATCGAATGTTAAAAGCAAAATTAAAAAATTGTGAAGTTCCTTCGAAATTATATTTGCCAAGTTGGTGAATGTACCAAGATTTTTTTTACAAACAAATGTTTATTCAAAAATCTACTAAAATATGACGACACGCGTGAGGCCCAGAAGACCCCGCCCACTACAGGTTGCCTGCAGAAATCACCGGGGGGGAATAAGGGGGGCAGAGGAGTCAAGTAGGCCCTACCCACTACAGTGAACTACAGGAGGGGGGCAGGGACAAGACCAGTCACCCTGCACAAGAAGAGATCAGAGTTGTGGGAGGGGCCCTGCAAACTCCACCCACTACAGAAAAACCACAGGAGGGGTGGAGACAAGACCAGTCACCCTGCAAAAAAAAAAACAGCAGAGCTGTGGGAGGGGCCCAGCAGGCTCCACCCACTACAGGCTGCCTGCAGAAAGAAACAGGAGGGGCGGAAACAAGACCAGTCCCCCTGCACAAGGAGAGAGATCAGCAGTGATCGGTCTTCATTACAGAAAGTCTTACACTGGATTACTGCACAGATCTGGAAGAAATACACAAAGCCCATGAGAAGAATACACCTGAGGATTGTGTTCAGACAATATTTACTTTTCCCAGAGTTCATCTTATAGGATTATCCTATGTACATGCAGTTTGAATGCCGCCCGCTACTCTTCTAAATCCACACATCTGATGATATCGTTTGGTGTTGAGACCAAATAATTAACCACTTCAATACCGGGCACTTCCTGCCCAGGACAATTTTCATCTTTCAGCGCTGTCACACTTTGAATGACAATTGCACGGTCATGCAACACTGTCCCCCCACAAATAGAGCTTTCTTTTGGTGGTATTTGATCACCTCTGGGGTTTTTATTTTTTGCTAAAACTAAAAAAATTCCCATTTTTTTTTTTTTTAACCACTTCCATGCTAGAAAATTACTCAGAACCCCCAAACACTATATATGTTTTTTTTAGCAGACACCCTAGGGAATAAAATGGCAGTCATTGCAACTTTTTATCTCGCACGGTATTTACGCAAAAAATGTTTAAACGCCTTTTTTGGGGGGGAAAAAAACTGTTTCACGAATTAAAAAACAAAACAGTAAAGTTAGGCCAATTTTAGTATAATGTGAAAGATGAAGTTACGCCGAGTAAATAGATACCCAACATGTCACGCTTTAAAACTGTGCACACTCATGGCATGGCGCCAAACATCAGTACTTAAAAATCTCCATAGGCGTTGCTTATTTTTATTTTTTTTACAGATTATCAGTTTAGAGTTACAGAGGAGGTCTAGTGCTAGAATTGTTGCTGCCGCTCTAACGCACGCGGCAATACCTCACATGTGTGGTTTGAACGGCATTTACATATGTGGACGGGACTTACGTGTGCGTTTGCTTCTGAGCGTGAGCTACCGGGGATAGGGGCGTTTAAAAAAAAAAAAAAATAATAATATTTTTTATTTTACTTATTTATTTTAAACACTTTTTTTTTTTACATTTTTTTTGATCACTTTTATTCCTATTACAAGGAATGTAAAACATCCCTTGTAATAGAAATGATTCGTGACAGGTACTCTTTATGGAGAGATGCGGGGTCAATAAGACCCCAATTCTCTCCTCCAGGCTGGAAAACATGAGATTGTGAAGAAAAAAAAATTCACGAATCTCATGCTTTCCGCTGCGATTGCGGCTTTGTTTACTTTCCGGTACCCGGGTGTGACGTCACAACATCGCGCCCGGGCCTCCGACGATCATAGAGATGACTGGTGACCATCTGGTCACCAGTCATCTCTATGCCTCCCATCCGGCGCCGGCAGATCGTTTCTCCGGGTCTCCGATGGCACGGGAGAGCCCGGCGAAGCACCGGATGGCGGCGGGGGGGGGCGTCCCCTCCCATCGCCTATAAGAACGATCAAGCGGCGGAACTGCCGCTATGATCATTCTTATGGTGCTCAGGATCGCCGGATGAAGAGATGGATATCTGAATGATGCCTGTAGCTGCCCCATCATTCAGATATCCCCACTGAAAGTCCAGGACGTCATATGACGTCCAGCGGTATGAAAGAGGTTAAAGTGTTACTGCTGGTCACCGATTGGCACTGGCAGACTTTATTGGGGCACTGATTGGCACATCTGATGGGGCACAGACCCCCCCCCCCACCCCCTTCTGAAAGGGAAAGCCGCTGATCGGCTCTCCCTGTCAACGCGAACCAAGGAATGCTGTTTACCGGCACTTCCTGGTTCATGCGATTATTATATATATATATATAAAAATATTTTTATCAAAATGAAAGTGGCTTTAGTAGGAAAAATAAAAAATGACCGAAATTCATCACAGATCACATGATCTTCAGATACTACACACCAGGGGTTGACAAATTTGCTTGGAATCTAGGAGCCAGGTAAAGTTAGGAGCCAGAAAACGCGCCCGTCCCGACGAGCTTGCGCGCAGAAGCGAACACATACGTGAGTAGCGCCCGCATATGTAAACGGTGTTCAAACCACACATGTGAAGTATCGCCGCGATTGGTAGAGCGAGAGCAATAATTCTAGCCCTAGACCTCCTCTGTGACTCAAAACATGCAACCTGTAGATTTTTTTTAAACGTCGCCTATGAAGATTTTAAAGGGTAAAAGTTTGTCGGCATTCCACGAGCGGACGCAATTTTGAAGCGTGACATGTTGGGTATAAATTTACTCGGCGTAACATTATCTTTCATAATATAAAAAAAAAAAAATGGGGATAACTTTACTGTTGTCTTATTTTTTTATTAAAAAAAAGTGTAATTTTTTTTGACAAAGTATTGCAACGATCGCCATTTTATTCTCTAGGATGTTAGGATAAAAAATATATATAATGTTTGGGGGTTCTAATTAGAGGGAAGAAGATGGCAGTGAAAATAACAACATTAGAATTGCTGTTTAACTTGTAATACCAACGGCCACCACCAGATGGCGCCAGCTCACATCTGGTGGTAATAACTTGTAATACCAACGGCTCACCACCAGCTCACCAAAAAATAATTTTTTTATTTTTTTTTGCCCCCCTTCCAAGCCAAGTCGCCAGGACCCCATTTCTAGTCGCCATGGCGACCTGGCGCCCGGGATTTGTCGAGCCCTGCTACACACGCATATCTGACTAACACAATAAACCCGTCAAATGTTCCCCTTTAAATGTTCTTATTCAGCACACAGGCACACGGCTGCTCTGTGAAGACAGAAGATTTCCAGCAGATGGAGAGCGCGGCCAGCGTGCGCGCCGACATTCCGATAGTTTTTGAGCCGTCAGCACACAAGGCAGGTGACACCAGGCGTATATATTTAGCCCGTGTCACCACAGCCAAGTACTAGACGTCACAGCTACAAGGCAGGCGGATCAGAAATAAGCTGTGGATTTACCACCAGAGCGCTCAGCCCAAGAGAAGATGGAGATTGCTAGAGATCCCAAGCTGGGTTGGGGAATATTTCCTAATAATTTGTCATATGCACCACACAGGGACTATTCCCTAATGATTCTACATACACCGATCAGCCAGAACACTGACCACACACCTAATATAGGGCAGGTTTTGCGGTCAAAACATTTCTGACCCATCCAGGTATGGACTCCATTGGGGCTCTGAAGGTACGTTGTGGTAACTGGCACCAAGCCGTCAGTAGCAGATCCTCCAAGATGGGAGGCGAGGCCTCTATGGATTGGACTTGTTTTTCTAGCAGTCTACCCATTTCTGCAGATGTGTAGACATGCCGAAAGGGCTCTACCTGGATCTTAAAGCGGAACAGTCTTTTTTTCAACTTTCCATCCATTAAATCTTCTGCCCTTGTTGTTGTTTTAACTTTGGATAGTAAAATATTTATTTTCTGCCAGTAAATCCATTACACGGCCCACTTCCTGTTTCCTTACACAGCCCACTTCCTGTTTCCTTACACGGCCCACTTCCTGTTTCTTGTCTGGTCATTAGCCTAGGCTTATGACATCATGCACAGCTCTCTCTCTCCCATGAGTTTGCCATGAAGGGGGGGACATAAGAGGGCCAAAGAAAGCTGCAGAGCTGGAGGTGTGTCTCTGTAAATCCAGGAAGTGAACAGGCAGCAGCTTCAGCTGCCCACAGTTAAAATGGCTGCAGCCAGACTCAGTGGAGGGAGATTTATGCAGCATATTTGGCAAGTACAGAATCACAGTATATATAAAATAATATGCAAAGTGGTTGGAGGGAAGCTTCAGAATGGCAAAGATGTTATTACAAATTATGTGAGCAGACTGCAGTTCCTGCTTAAAGGGGAGTTCCGCCTAATTTTTTTTTTAAAAAGTCAGCAGCTACAATCAAGTGCAGCTGCTGACTCTTAATAATCAGACACTTACCTGGGGTCCAGCGATAGGGGGGGGGGGGAGGGATGAAGCCCCGCTTGTCTCCATGTTGCCAGCATTGTCACTGCGGGCGCGAGCCGCGCACCGTGAATGGCAGAGCAATCATCTAGGACCTGTGACGTGTCCCAGATGATTGCAGATGGGGGGGGTTGAGGTGACTTACTTCCGGTCGCTGAAGCTACCTAGGGAGGAAGTGGGAGCTGGAACCCTCTAAAAAGTAGGGTTTCCGCCCCCCCCCCCCCCCCCCCCAAAAATGACATGCTAAATGTGGCATGTCAGGGGGTCACCTTTCTTTAAAGTGGAAGTTCCATTCTTGGGAGGAGCTCCACTTTAAGGTCCTGGCAGAGCTCCTCTTCCCATTTGTACAAAGACCGGTAAGGTTTGAAACTTTCCCCAATAGCGGGAGCAGGTAGATTGGGAAACCGGCGTCTACGCAGCTACGCTGGCTCAGGACCCAACGTACTGCTAAAAACATTTATGCACAGAGGGCGGGGATCATAGAAAAAAAAAAAGCAGTTCTTGCCTAGGCAAGAAATGTGGATAGAAGTAAAAAAAGGTGGGGGGAGGGCAACACGATGACCTTTATGTTAGAGATCTGCTTTAAAAAACACAAGTCAGCACAGATCTACATGACAGGGTTCCTTTAAAGAGGGCGGGTATGAAAAGATAAGCAAACGGGCTGCGGGCGCTGGAGATCCTCTGATTGGACGGCGAGTGCGTTCGTCATCACAGCTTTTCCTGCAGATCCTAAAATGCATGAACATGTAAAAAATGACACGATACGACTCGTCACAAGCGATGTATGACATCATCACTAAAACAAAATCATTTGAGACACTGAAGGTAGCGGGCAGGAGACGGTTAAACTCTTCGCAGAAAGCGATCGCAGGCGTCACAGTTCCAGGAAGTGCAGAGAGGGGGGGCGGAGCTACAGACTGACAACAAACAAAAATGACGTCTGTGATCTGCTCCACGTCCTGATCAGAGGAGATCAGACGCTGATGTGTGTTCAGGGCTGGAGGGGGATCCCACAGCGTTTATTTTAGATCAATAAAAAAATAAACTAAAAATCACTATCGCATACACCCACTGGCCACTTTATTAGGTACACCTGTTCAATTGCTTGGCAACGCAAATCGCTAATCAGCCAATCACAAGGCAGCAACGCAATGCATTGAGCCTGGATTCACACAGACATCACAAATGCGATTTTCACCCGCATTGCTGCGCCGATCACATGCGATTTCTGTGCAATGCAAGCTCAGCCATACAGTTTGTACAGCTGAACTCACATTGGATTCACACAAAGGTGCGATCCTCCTTTACTCCATTCCCAAGCTGTCTCATGACAAAATCCCATACTAACCTCCAGGACTTCTCCTGAGCCTCTCTATTCCTCTGGAACTTCCTACCCCAGTATGTCCGGTCAGCTCCTACCCTGCCTGCCTTTAAGTGATCCTTGAAAACTCACTTAATCAGGGAAGCCTATCCCTCCTCCACCTAAGAACTGTAGGGAGTCCCCTCCATCAAATCATCCCCTGCAGCCATTACCTTGCCCCCTCCCTTTAGATTGTAAGCTCCATGGGCAGAGCCCTCCCATTCCTCCTGTATTGAACTTGTACTCTCCCCATTTATATTGTAAAGCGCTGTGTAATCTCCAAATCCACCCCGGGAGCCATAAAATGTACATTCCACCTCCAGTTCTGGAATGTCCCCATTGCAGAGCATTGATGGGGTCACTCTGGAAGCGTGGGGGGGGGGGGGGTGCTCCTTTCATACTGAGCTATCCAGGTTTTGGGGCCCCAGAGAAGACACAAGCCGGCACCATGCGTTATCTCCGGGCTACACCGGACACCGCCGGCTGGACTCCGGGCCAACCCTGCACGTGGATGATCCTTCCTAGAAAAGCTCCTTCTATAAATAGGAAATGATTGACTCTGCTAAAAATAAAATCGGCCATTTAAATAGAACATAGGAGGGTGTCAGGTGGTATAAAACCGAAGCGCCAATCGACACGCACAACCAGCCAATGATCTTGAAGCGTCACTCCGGGCAAAATTATAAAAAACAGCAAATATTTCTTAAAACTCGATCGCCGGCAAACCGTGTCCTGGAAATCGTTCTACATGCCGGGGATTAGAGGAGCGATCCGGAACTGCAGGTCCCCAATACCAGCACTGTGGTCTTGTCCCCGCCCCCTTCACCTCCTGGCCAATCACAAAATCAACCCTGGGGTCATGCGTTTTATATGCTTTACAGAAAATCACAATACACCTCTCTCTGGTCCGACAGTGCGATCCTGGGGCAGCACTAATGCCAAACAATCAATTCAAATGCTCAAATCCATAAATCGATTATTGGCTCTAGCAAGAATAGTGCACTGTGATTGGTTTACAGACAAGTGTAAGAAAAAATAAATGTTGTTTTAAGGGCATTTATATTTTACAGACCATTTATAAAATAAGATATAGATGAAATTGGGATTTTTAAAGGTGCAAAAATAAAGTAATATAGTATCAAATATATATATATATATATATATATATATATATATATATATATATATATATATTATATATATATATATATATATATATATATATATATATATATATAAAAATATTTCAGCAAATAAAAAAATTGTAAAAACAATTGGCAAGTACATATCAAAGTTTTATGGCTACAGCACTGTAGAATAGAGTCCCCAACATGTTTCACCCATATGTGGGGCTTCTTCAGGGGATGCTGTCCAATTAGAGGTACAAACCTTCTATTGAAAAAAAGACATACATATGATAATTACAACAATGGTTCATTTAAGATTGGATATCACATACATAGTTCTTTATTTGTTTTAAATAATACAACGACTTAATACATACATGTCCATGTTCAGGGGCACACGGTTTTCCCAATGCAGACACCTGTGACCCATTGTAGGGATATGATTAACCTCTCAAGAGACCTAGGTAAGCAGCATTGCCCTGGAACTGAACATGTATGTATTAAAGCGGAGGTTCCGCCGATTTTATTTTTTTAAAAGTCAGCAGCTACAAACACTGCAGCTGCTGACTTTTAAAAAATGGACACTTACCTGTCCAGCGCGCCCGCGATGTCAGCAGCCGAGGCTGAGCAATTGATCGGTCCTCAGCTGCTTCCGCCGCCATCCTCGCTGCCCGATTCCCTACTGCGCATGCGCGAGGATTGCGGCGTGCCGTCACTGGTCCTCGCTCTCTCCTGGGGGGGTGACATCACAGGCTGGATTCCCCACGGGGATCAGACCCGGAAGTGGTGCAAATACCTGTCTCAGACAGGTATCTGCACCCCCCTTCCCCCTGAAAGGTGCCAAATGTGTCACCGGAGGGGGGGAGGGATCCAAAAAGCGGAGGTTCACTTTTTGTGTGAACCTCCGCTTTAAGACCAGGGTTGTCCCGATACTAGTATCTGTACCGATAGCGAGAATTTGTGCGAGTACTTGTACAAATGCTCCCGATACCTGGAATGGGAAGTCAGCGAGCGAAGCGGAGAGCGAGTCCTGAAGGAAACAAACAGGTAGAGAGTTCAGGGCGCAGCCGCATCATCATTTGGGATCGGCGACCGGAGTCGGCACATTCTGTGTTGCCGTCAGTGCTTGAAAATCCTGACGCCCATCTTGGTACACCATGCACTCGGCCACAGTATGCCAGCAGCGGACATCTTGTTACACCCAGTCCGTATAGTTTGGGCTGGGTGTAACAAGATGTCCGCTGCTGCTTTTATGCGGCCGAGTGCAGGGACCACCAGGATGGGTGTTGCAGGCAGCCTTCCCTAATGGCATTTTAGTGCCTGCCCATCAGTGCCCATAAATGTCAACCTATCAGTGCCCATACGTGCCATCTGTCAGTGCCAGCCATCTGTGCTGCATATCAGTGCCACCTAATCTGTATTGTGCTTTGAGAAACTGCCACAGGACATAAAAAAATAAAAAGTATCGGTATCAGCGAGTACTTGAAAAAAGCATCAGTCTTAAAAAAAGTAGTATCGGGACAACCCCAATTAAGTCGTTATGCATTTAAAACAAATAAAGAACTACTGTATTTGCTGGCGTATAAGACTACCTTTTACACTTAAAAAAACTGGCCAAAAAGCAGGGGTCGTCTTATACGCCGGGTCAGCTGCTCGGATGCCCGATGGATGTGCGGTAATTCGGCTACATATAGTATATACCGCTTAGCCAATCCCAGTGAACGATGTATTCAAATGAATACATAGCCTGCTCTGATTGGAGTATCAACCTCTGCCAATCCGAGCAGGCTACATACAGTAGCCTGCTCGGATTGGCTTTGAGAGTCAGAGAGTCGTGGGCTGATGATGTTACAGGCTCTGCCAATCCAAGCAGGCTTTGTATTCATTAACCTGCCTGGCGGTCTTCCCGTGTCTGACACGGGGTTAGATTTTCCTGCTGCGAGCGGTAACCCCGTGTCAGCCACGGGCTTGCCTCGCTAGATCCACAGGCACAAGTTACTTACCTTGTCCCTGGATCCAGCGATGCCACCGCGCTGTGTGAGCGAGCGGGACCTCGCTCGATTCACACAGTGCCTCCGTGTGACGCCGATCTCCGTTCCCTGCGACGTTACGACGCACGGGGACGGAGAACGGCGCCAAATTCAAAAAAGTAAACAAACACCTTACATACAGTATACTGTAATCTTATAGATTACAGTACTGTATGTAAAAAAAACACACCCCCCCCTGTCCCTAGTGGTCTGTCCTGTGTCATGCATGTCATTTTATATAATAAAAACGTTTCTTTCTCCCTGCAAACTGTAGATTGTCCATAGCAACCAAAAGTGTCCCTTTATGTCAAAAATAGTTTTAGATCAGCTAAAAAACAGCGATAATAAATTATAATCACTTGCAGAATTGTGCGATAGCGATTTGTGGGGAAATTCGTCATAAAAAAAAAAAATAATGACAGCAACAATTCTGCAACTGAGCAAATTTCAGTGATTTTGATTTGATTACATTATTGAATAATTTTTATTATAATTATATTATTATTTGTTATAATTATTTATTATATTATAATTTATAATTTTGTTTTTAAAAAAATGTCATACCCGGGATGCCTATTAGAAGCTTGTTTGGTCAGATTTAAGTGAGTTATTTCTAAAAATTACAGACCTACAATATAAAACGCCAAATTTCCTTGCAAATAATGGTACCGCTTTTAGCATGTTTTTTCTGACAGAATCATACCGCCAGGGAGGTTAAAATAATGCATCGCTCGCCGTGATTGGCTCCAGCTCCAGCAAGAAGGAAGAAGAATATGGCTCCAGAAGGAAGAAATATGAAGAGTCGGAAGCCTCGGGAAGGGGGGGTCGTCTTATACGGTGAGTATAGGCAAAAAATCTTAAAAAAACTGTAAAATTAGGGGGTCGTCTTATACGCCCGGTCGCCTTATACACCGGCAAATACGGTATGTATGTGATATACAATCTTAAAGGAACCTTTGATGTACCGTATATACTCGAGTACATTATTTTGTGCTGAAACTTATACTCGAGTCACCGATCTCCCAGACTTTGGGGACCCGGTACCGGCCGGTCGTAGGTCCCCTGGAGACACACACACACACACACACACGTAGCCCCACTCGTCCTCTACAAGTGTGCAAAGTTTGTTGTCCGGGAGACCTACGGCCGAGAAGCACCGATTTTTCAAAGTTGGGCACCCCTTCCATAGACTCCTATGTTAAAGCGGTTCTCCACCCTAAAGTGGAGTCCCGCTGATCGGAACCCTCCCCCCCTCCGGTGTCACATTTGACACCTTTCAGGGGGGAGGGGGGTGCAGATACCTGTCTACAGACAGGTATTTGCACCCACTTCCGGCCACACGCTACGGGCAAAGGACGGGTTTTTTCCTTCCTTCCCGTCCGTCCCCCGTTGTATGCTGGGAACACTCGGCTCCCAGCACACAGCGGGAGCCAATCGGCGGGCGCAGCGCGACTCGCGCATGCGCCGTAGGGAACCGGGCAGTGAAGCCGGAGCGCTTCACTTCCTGGTTCCCTCACCGAGGATGGAGGGGGGAGCAGCAGGGTGACGAGCGATCGGCTCGTCATCTGCTGCGATCGGCGCTGGACTCCAGGACAGGTAAGTGTCCTTATATTAAAAGTCAGCAGCTGCAGTATTTGTAGCTGCTGGCTTTTAATATATTTTTCCCGTGGCACATCCGCTTTAAACAGTAATTTCTCCTGTGAATTTGCGGACCCGGTACTGGCCAGTCGTAGGTCCCCTGGACCCCAAACTCGGCACATATGTAGCCCAATTTCTCCTCTACACATGTGCAAAGTTTGTTGTCTGGGGGACCTACGGCTGGGGAACACAGATTTTTCAAAGCCGGGCAACCCTTCCATAGACTCCTATGTTAAACGTCAATCTAGTCATGGGCACAGTGAGGCATGGGCACAGTGAGGCATGGGCACAGTGAGGCATGCAGATGGACACCCTACGCTTATTCTCGAGTCAATACGTTTTCCCATTTTTTGTGGTAAAATTCGGTGCCTCTGCTTATATTTGGGTCGGCTTATACGCGAGTATATACGGTATGTCTTTTTTCAATCGAAGGTTTGTATCTCTAATTGGACAGCATCCCCTAAAGAAGCCCCAAGTACGTGCGAAACATGTTAGGAACTCCATTCTACAGTGCTGTATCCATAAAACTTTGTTGATATGTACTTGTCAATTGTTAGATAGATAGATATCTACACACACATAATTTTTTTTTATTATTATATATAATATATTATACAAGTGTGTGTGTATATATATATATATTTCACTTTATTTTTGCACCTTAAAAATCCCAATTTCTTCATCTGTATCTAATTAAGGGATGTGGTGCGAATATTACGTTGGTCCGCCTGTGGTCATAGAGTCTCTTTCCTATTTATAAAATAAGCCTCATACATACGGTCGCCATAATGTGACTAAAATGTTTATTTCCTTTGACCATCATCGCCACATAGTGGTCATAATGTAGTATTGCTCCTGCCATAATGATCTGGGAAAAAACACCACTAGATGGAGCCGACGATCACAGGAAATAAGTTACGGGGATTTGATGGCTGTGCGGAGATCTAAGAAACCCTTAAAGTAGAAGGAAAGATTACACCAAATATTAAATGTTGCCCCTCCCATCGCCCTCCATACATTAAATAATAAATTGCAACGATGTAAAGTTCTCCTGTGTGGTCATGTGACTCGGTCATGTGACCGCAAAGCTTCAGCACTTTCCCCTTCCCGAGTGGCTGGCGGGCATCAACTCTCATGTGACAACGCCAGCAGGTGACAATTCTAAGGGGTCACAGCAGTGAGGGGCCCCTGCTATAATAAAGGGACTTCGATGATGCATAGGGGCCCCTGTAATGACAGCAATGGGCCCCCTTTAAAAAAAGTATTGTATGCTAAAAACAATGATGGTTGGGGCCCCTGTGATTACAGCAGGTGATAGTGGGGGGGGGCACAACTGACAAATTATTAAAAAAGGGCCCCATAACAACAAGGGGCCCCTGTATTAATAATACTAAAAGGCTCTAAAAGACATGACCACCCCTATGACAAGGGGCCCATATGGCTGCAATGAGGGGCCCCTGAGATGGTAAGCCCTCACTGACAAGGGGCTATTGAGATCCTAATATTATTGAGGGGCTTATTAGGAGAAACAAGGGGCCCTAAGGCTACAGTGAGGGGCCCCTGAGATGGTAGGCCCTCACTGACAATGATGATAAAGTTCACCCAAGATGACCAGAGGCCCCACGGATGACAGTACCTGAGGGGCCCCTAACTCACGATAAGGGGCCCTAGGGAGACAAGGGGCTATTGAGATCCTAATAATATTAAGGGGCTTATCAGGAGGAACAAGGGGCGCTAGGGCTAATAATGAGGGGCCCCTATGATGATAAGGGGCCCTAAAATGACCAGAGGCCCCTGAAATCCTCATAATGATAAAGGGTCCTATAATGACAGGGTGCCCCCAATGATGGCGCAACAGATGGGCCCCTAACTCACAATGATGAAAAGGGGCCCTTGAGATCCTAATAATATTGGAGGGGCTTATCAGGAACAACAAGGGACCCTAGGGCTATACAATCAGGGGCCCCTATTGTGGGCCCTCACTGGCAATGATAAGGGGCCCTAAAATGACCAGAGACCCCTGAAATCCTCATAATGATAAAGGGCCCTATAATGACTGCAACAGATGAGCCCCTAACTCACAATGACCACAAGGGGCCCTTGAGATCCTAATATTAAGGGGCTTATCAGGAACAACAAGGGACCCCCCCCCCCCTCAAGATCCTCAATGTTTAGGGCCCCATTAGTAAGAACCACAAGCCCTATGACAGCGGCCCCAATGATGATCCTAACAGATGGGCCTCTAAATCACAATGATGATAAGGGGGCCCTAGCGTGACAAGGGGCCATTGATCCCAATAATAATATTGAGGGGCATAGGGCTTCGATAAGGGGCCCCTATGATGGTGGGCCCTCACTGGCAATGATAAGGGGTGCTAGGGTGACAAGGGGTTACTGAGATCCTAATAATATTGAGGGGCCTATCGGGCAGAAGAAAGGGCCCTAGGGCTACAACGAGGGGCCCCTATGATGGTGGACCCTCACCGGCAATTATGAAAAGGGGCCCTAAAATGACCAGAGGCCCCTGAAATCCACATAATGATAAAGGGCCCTATAATGACAGCCCACCCCCAATAATGACTGCAACAAATGGGCCCCTAACTCTCAATGATAAGGGGTCCTAGGTTGACAAGGGACCCCTATGATGGTAGACCCTCACTGGCAATAAGGGGCCCTAGGATGACCAGGGGCTATTGAGAGCCCAATAATGATAAAGGGCCCTATAATGACAGAGAGCCCCCAATGATGACCACAACTGATGGGCCCCTAAATCATAATGATGACAAGGTGCCCCTAGGTTGACAAAGGGCCCTTGAGATCCTAATAATATTGGAGGGGCTAATCAGGAACAAGGGGCCCTTATGATGGTGGACCCTCACTGGCAATAAGGGGCCCTAGGATGACCAGGGGCTATTAAAAGCCCAATAATGATAAAGGGCCCTATAATGACAGAGGGCCCCCAATGATGACGGCAACTGATGGGCCCCTAAATCATAAGGGGTGACAAGGGGCCCTTGAGATCCTAATAATATTAAGGGGCCCTAGGGCTACAATGACAGAGGGGGGCCCCTATGATGGTGGGCCCTCACTGGCAATAATGTTAAGGGGCCCCTGAGATCCTGATGTTTGGGGGCCCCCTGCCATAGGACTGATGGGGCGCTAAGGATAACAGGAACAGATGGGCCCCTCACTGACAATGAAAAGAGGCCCTAGGGTGACAAGTGGCTCCTGAGATGTTAATAATGTTGAGGGGCCCAAAAGGAGTTACAATGACACAGGGGCCCCTTATGATAGCAGGCCCTCACTGACAAAGATGATGAGAAGCCCCTGAGATACTCATGTTTAGGGCCCCATCAACCTTAAGACAGGGGGCCCCAAGGATGACAGGACAGATGGGCCCCTCACTGACAATGAAAAGGGGCCCTAGGATGACAAGTGGCTCCTGAGATCCTAATAACGTTGAGGGGCCCAAAAGGAAGAACAAGGGGCCCTACGTTTACAATGACACAGGGGCCCCTTATGATAGTAGGCCCTCGCTGGCAATAAGGGGCCCCTGAGATCCTCATAATATTAAGGGCCCCATCAGTGAGAACCATGAGCCCCCTAATGACAAGGGGCCCCAGAGATGACAATGCTGATCAGGGCCCCAGTGACGGTGATCAGGGCCCTCAGAGTGGTGTCAGGCCTGGGGGGGGGACCCTCCTCTGGTGCGGGGCCCCCAGGGTGTCAGGGTTCCTCACCTCTCGGGGGACGGGCTGGCCGTCCTCTCCGGGCACCATTCTCCGGGCGGCGGGCGACGTCACACGGGGTACATGCTGAGCGGACACCCTGCCAGCAGCAGACGCAATCAATGGAGAAATGGCCGACGGAAATCTCGCGAGAGCGCTGCCGATGTCACTAACAGGTGTTGTAAGAAAAACACCGGACCTATGCAGCAGGCTAGTGTGTGTTGGGACGGGGCCGGAAGTGACGTGAGACCGGATTCTGCATAGGTCCGGTCTTTGTTTTACAACACCGGGCCAGGGGCTCCCGTCGCTATGGCGATGTCAAGCTGGGAGTACCAAGATGGCGGCAGCGCTGCTTGATTGGAGCTGGGTGGGCAGCCATCTTGGTACACCCGCCCTGAGCAACAACAACAACACTGACTCACGTCACCTCACTGCCACAGTGTGAGAAGAGCACCAGGGGGGCCCAACTACTCCTACTGCTGCTGGGGACAGCCTGTTAGAATATTAATAATAAATGTCTCCTTTAACCGCTTGACCTTTGGAAGATTAACCCCCCACCTTCATGACCAGGCCATTTTAATGCGAAACAGCACTGCATTACTTTACCCACTTCAATACCGGGCACTTTCGCCCCCTCCTGCCCAGGACAATATTCAGCTTTCAGCACTGTCACACTTTGAATGACAATTGCGCGGTCATGCTACATTGTATCCAAGCTACATTTATATCAGTTTCTTCCCACAAATAGAGCTTTCTTTTGGTGGTATTTGATAACCTCTGCGTTTTTTTTTTGTTTGTTTTTTACTAAACAAACTAAAAAAGACAATGTTTTTCTTAGTTTCTGTCATACAATTTTGTTTTCCCCTCCACTGACGGGCACTGATAAGGTGGCACTGATATGTAGAATTGATGGGCACTGATAGGTGGCACTGATATGCAGCACTGATGGACACCAATAGGCGGCACTGACAGGCGGGTGTGATGGGCACTGACAGGCAGGTGTGATGGGCACTGAGTGAGTGAAAAACTTATATAGCGCTACACATGCGAACTGAATCGCCTCTGGGCACTGACAGGCGGCACTGATGATGAGGTACTGATGTGTTACTGACAGGTGTTACTGCTGGGCACTGATTGGCACTGTAATGGGCACTGATTGGCACTGTGGTGGGCACTTGCAGACTTTATTATTGGGGCACTGATTGGTAGCAGATTGGCACATCTGAGGGGGCTGTGCTGATAATCAATGTGGCAATTATCAGCACAGCCCTCCCCCCGACAGGGAGAGCCGCTGATCGGCTTTCCCCGTCAGCGCGAACCAAGGATTGAAGTTTACCGTCACTTCCTGGTTCACGCGATGTTCAGCTGTGATTGGCCACAGTTGATCAAGTGGTAAAAAGCCTCTGACAGAGGCTCCAAATCACGATCAGTGACGCGGCGTGTCAGACTGCGCTCGCCATTGCCATGCTGCGCGCCCCCACGGGCACGCACCGGCATGTTATCCTGCTGGACGTCATATCAATCTGCTATTGGCCGGGCAGGAAGTGGTTAAAGTGGAGTTCCACCCATAAATATAACATTACATTAGTAGTTTTAAAAAAATGTCATTAGTCCTTTAAGAATTTTTTATTTTTTTTTAGATGCCTTCAAAGTGTTGTTGCTAGGCAGAATAGTTAATCTTCCCTCTTCCTGCACCTAGGTGCTTAATGCTTCCTAACCTACACCGCACAGACTCCTGGGAATGTAGTGGGTGTAACTTTCCAGGAGTCTGTGCACTCCCCAGTCTCGAAGAATCATGTGACTTGGACAGTACAGGTGCTGAAACCTGATCTGAAACCTATTACACTGCTGGTGCAGCACTGAGCATGTGCGAGATCTGCAAGGCTGAAATCCAGGAAGTCATACAGTCTGCCTTCATGATGCCCACACTTAAGATGGCCCCAGTCCATTTCTATTTTATAAAGTGTCTAAATGCTGTAACAACCTAACAAAACGGACCTTAGTTTACAGAATAACTTTACTAGAATACATTCAGCTTGTGTATTACAGGGGTATTTATATTTAAAAAGTAAAATTGTGTCCGGAACTCCGCTTTAATTGACAATTGCACGGTCGTGCGACGATGTGCCCAAATAAAATTTATATCCTTTATATCCTAGAGCATTTTTTTGGTGAATATTTTTTACTTTCTGCTATAAAACATATCCAATAAAAAAATGTCAAAAAAATCAAATTTCATCATAAATTTAGGGCAATATGTATTCTGCTACACTTTTTTTGTTTAAAAAACAAGACAAATCCCAAAAGGCTTATATTGATTGGTTTGCGCAAAAGTTATAGTGTCTACAAACTATAGGATATGAACTGGAATATTTTTATTTTGTTAATACTAGAAATGGCGGCAATCAGCGACCTTTAGGGTCCTTTCACACTAGCGGACCGTTCGTCCGCTCATTACAAGTCCGTTAACGGACTTGTAATGAATCCCTATGGGAACGCGTCCGTTAGCGGATGAAGCATCCGCTAGCGTCCGCGTCAGTCGGGTTCCGCTTTTCCGAACGGAAGAAACCCTATTTTTCTTCTGTTCGGCGGAACGGACCGGATGCAGACGGACAGACGGACCGTCTGCATCCGGTCCCCCATAGGGGACAGCGGAGCAGAGACAGGGCGGTCCCTGCACTGTGTGCGGGGACCGCCCTATCCGCCGACAGCTCAGCGGGGATCCCCGCTGAGCTTCGGCGGACACACGGAGCGGACCCAGAAACGGTCCGCTCCTTGTGAAAGAGCCCTTAGCGGGACTGTGATATTGTGGTGGACATAAGGGGAGATTTCCATTTACTTCCAAAAACAGGAAGTGAAAGGGAATCCCTGGTTGCCACTGTTCCGTCAGATTATTCGACCCGTCAGATTTCGTAATGGAAGTGACGTTCCGTCGCCGCCATCTTGGTACGCCCCGCACTCGGCCACACTAAACCTACAGTCTGAAGTCACCAAGCGGACATCTTTCATATCATGAAATACAGTATTTAGAAGTCTGTGACGCTGTTTTATTGTTGAATTTTAAAAAGCAAGCCTGCTGATCTCACACGTTTGATAATCTGACAGAAGACCGATGCTTTTAAAATTAAAGCGGGAGTTCACCCTAAAAAAAAATGTTAACATTAGATTCATGCTCATTTTGTGAAGGGGAATCGGCTAGTATTTTTAAAATCAAAGCAGTACTTACCGTTTTAGAGATGCATCTTCGCTGCCGCTTCCGGGTATGGGCTGCGGGACTGGGCGTTCCTTCTTGATTGACAGTCTTCCGACGATCGCATCTACCGCGTCACGAGTAGCCGAAAGACGTCATTTGCTTCAAAGTGAACGTGAATGGCGTCCAGCGCCATTCACTAATCACTTACGCAAATTACGTAAAATTCGAACGTCGCGACGCGGGAACGACGGGCATACTTTAGCATTGGCTGCCCCTGCTATTAGAAGGGGCAGCCTTACGCTAAACACGCCATACGGAAACGACGTATATTGCGTACGCAGGGCTCGCGCAACATTGTGAATCGGTGTTAGTATGCAATTTGCATACTATACACTGAGCACAATGGGAGCGCCCCCTAGCGGCCATCGCAAGAATGCAGCCTAAGATATGCGTGGCATAAGAGCCTTATGCCACGCAGATTTTAGGCTGCAGTCGGCGTTACGATGTTCCTGAATCAGGAGCATTCGTAACGCCGGGGCAAGTAAGCAAGTAAGCAATTGCGCTGTGTAACCTATGGTTACACAGGCGCAATTGCTTCTTGAATCCGGGCCACAATACACGTAATACACATATTACACATAATACTCATACTACATATTATACACATATTACACATAATACACATCACACAATATACATATAACACATAACACACATACAATGTACATATTAAACATAATACACACAATACACATATTACACATAATACTCATATAACATATAAAACACATATTACACATATTATACAAAATACACATCACACAATATACATATAACACATAAAATACACATATTGGGCCAGATTCACGTAGCTCAGCGGATCTATAGATCCGCTCGATCTACGTGAATTAAGATCCGCTCCCGCAAGTTTAGGAGGCAAGTGGCTAATTCACAAACCACTTACCTCCAAACTTGCGACGGCGGATCCTAAATCCCCCAGCGGAATTCAAATTCCGCGGCTAGGGGAGTGTCATATTTAAATCACGCGCGTTCCCGCGCCGATTTAAATACGCATGCGTCGTCCGGGGAATTTCCCGGCGTGCATTGCTCCCACTGACGTCAATAGGACGTCAGTGGTTGCGACGTGAGCGGGACTTGCGACGCGTGTGTTCGTGAATCGGCATACGCAAACGACGTAGGAAATTTCAAATTCGACGCGGGAACGCCGGCTATACTTAACATTGGCTGCGCCTGATAAAAGAAAGGGTAAATATACGACGGAAAACCGCTACGGAAACGACGTAAAAACAATGCGACGGGTCCGCGTACGTTCGTGAATTTGCGTATC